>NC_140592.1:726772924-726864924 GCF_964204655.1 Triturus cristatus | reverse complement strand
GGGGGCTCCACTGGATGATCACATAAGTGCAGGTGGATCCCGATGAGGTGTAAAGAAACCAGCATTGGGAGGCACAAGCGCCTAGAGGTACGCACTACACGGGGCTCGGCAGTACAAAATGGGCCCACACTTCCCATAAGCCAGTGACAGGGGGATACCAAAACGAGGAGAAGAAAGGAAGGGCGAGGACTGGCCCCCATTGACCTGGGTGGACAATACTGACCGCTAGGTGGCCTGTAAACAGAGGTGGCGTTTCTGGGATAATTTCGCACTGGAAGTGGGAGAGGCAAGAGGGAGACCGGAGAGAGGTAGTGTGGTGGCAAACAAAACCTCTGGAGGTGGCCCCATGTGTGAACAGCTGGAGTTTGCCCCCTTGCCAAAGTGCTGAAATAGTTGACACGAAGCTGGGATAGCGATGTCTACAACGCGTGGTAAGAAGGACAGAAATGTAAAAGACATGTTCACCAAGATGACGGGGGCAAGTGGGGGAGATGGGCGAGTGTCGCAGACCGCGGCAGGGGGGCAAGACATGGAGAACGCAGAGGAACCGGTCACGCGCACTTTTTTGGTGCTTCTATTCTCCACACTCAGAGAAGATCTGCAGGCTCTTAGAGGAGATTTCTCAAGAGAGATAAAAGAGGTCTGACAGGAGCTCAACGTAGTAGGGGAAAGAGTAGCCAGCATAGAAGAGCCTGAGATGGCCCATGATGAAGAGGTGGAACAGTTACAGCAGGAGGTCCTACGTCTCGGATCCCAACAGATCGATATTCAGGCCCATGGAGAGGATCTGGAGAATCGCTCCCGGGGAAATAATAAATGGGTTAAGGGTGTGCCACCTAAAGAAGAAGGAAAGGATATTACGCAGTATCTACAGGGCCTCGTTGGAAACATCCTACAGGTCCCCCAGGACTTTGAAATTAAAATAGACAGGGCCCATAGGGTAGGTCTGCAAAGAAGAGCCCGAGCACCCTCCCCCCCCCCCCCCGGAAATCCTGACATACTTAGCAGACTTCCAGTTGAAAGAAAGAATATTACGGAAAGCACGCAATAGCCAACCTCCGTCATATCAAGGACAAACCATTGCTCTATATCAGGACCTGGCGACAATCATGCTGCGGAAAAGTCAAGACTTCAGGCCGGTCACAACGCACTTGCAAAACCAGGGCATCACGTATTCATGGGGGCACCCCTTCAGAATTAACTTCAGGTAAGAAGGCAAGCTGCACCAGATTAGATCACTACAGAAAGCGTGTTGAACCCTAGGTATCGAGAATCTTCTACAAGAGGGGTCGGAAAGTGGGGACAAAACATCACTACGAGAGCAGGGGGACCCTTTCGAGGAAGCAGACTATTGGATAAGGCCAAACTATGGTGCTGGGATCAATATATGCCCCCAATACAGGGCAGGAAGGTTTCCTGAAAGCGGCAGTGGCGGAGGTAATGGTTATGCAAACACGCATGATGTTGGTAGGAGGGGACTTGAATTTGGCTCTCGATAAGGCCAAAGATAGGAGACATCACAAGAAGGGAGGAAATGGCTACAGGAAGTGGGTTGTTAGACTTATGGAGGAAGGCCCATCCCCACACATCGCAATGCTCATTCTTCTCGCATGCCCACAGGTCCTACGCTCGACTTGATTATTTTTTAGGCACAACAGAAATCAGCAGGGTTATGAAAGATGTAGACATAGAACCTGCGGCTCTCTCAGATCATGAGGCAGTGACTATTAGTTTACAGTTACCACCGCAACAGAGGAGGGTAGGGTGTTGGAGACTAAAAGAAAATATGCTCCATAAAGCGGTGGTGACGCAAAAGCTCATCAAATGTATCCGAGACTACTTAGACATCAATGATTCCCCTGAGGTATCCATAGCTACACCCTAGGAGGCTATGAAGCAGGAGGTACGAGGAGAACTAATAGCTATCTCTGCTGTGGAAAATAAAGAACGCAAAGAAAAACGTGCACAGTTAGCCGCACAGGTTCAAGAATTGGAACAAGTACATAGCCAGACTGGGGCGCCCAGAGTATGGAGACGGCTAAAAGCAGCAAGGGCACAGCTAGCGAGGATAGACCTGGATAGGGCAGAGTATGCAGCGATTAGATTAAAACACTCTTATTACATTGGGGGAGGATAGAACAGGGCACTTACTAGCAAGCAAACTCCGGGCCCAACGGCAACAAACAAAAGTACACTCGATTAAGGGGCGAGGAGGGGAGGAAGTCACCAGTGACGAAGAGATAGCCCAGACCTTCCGGGCGTTCTATGAGACTTTATATAAAAGGGACACCCCATATGGATGCGATATGACATCTTATCTACAGGGTGTCCAAATGTCCAAGATAACACCGGACCAGGCAAAAGCCCTGGACGCCCCAATACGAATTGAGGAAGTGGTCAGTGCAATTTTGAGGCTTAAACTTCTCAAATCACCGGGCCCAGATGGGTTCCCGGCACTCTTCTATAAGAAATTTTGCCACATCCTAGCTCCGATACTGACGAGGTTATATAACTCCTTTGGGAGCCTAGGATCGATACCTTCCAATATGTTCGCAGCGGCAAAAGAGGTGTTACCAAAACCGGGGAAGGATAAACAGGAGTGCAGGTTGTACAGGCTGGTATCTCTTCTTAATGTGGCCATTAAAGATAACGGGGTAACCCAGTAACCCTCAGAACCTGGGTAAGTATATGTTCTGCTTGGGTTTTCGGATCGGGTGGAACCCGCTCTACAGAGCCCTTCTGACCCAAAACAGAACGTTACCCCCTCCCTAGGGTCTTTTTACACCCAAATAACCACATATATACGTACCACCTAAGGACAGGGAATTCCTATTATATACCTCACAGCCTCGCAATCTCAGCAACCACAGTCTCGCGGCCTTAGGCAGACCCAGAATCTCCTACCCATTCGGCAGCGACACACACACACGATCTCGCGACCTCAGTCAGGTCCAGAATCTCCTACCCATTCGGCAGCGACACACAAAGTCTCGCGGTCTCAGTCAGACCCAGAATCTCCTACCCATTCGGCAGCGACACACACACACGATCTCGCGACCTCAGTCAGGTCCAGAATCTCCTACTCATTCGGCAGCGACACACAAAGTCTCGCGGTCTCAGTCAGACCCAGAATCTCCTACCCATTCGGCAGCGACACACAAAGTCTCGCGGTCTCAGTCAGACCCAGAATCTCCTACCCATTCGGCAGCGACACACACACACACGATCTCGCGACCTCAGTCAGGTCCAGAATCTCCTACCCATTCGGCAGCGACACACAAAGTCTCGCGGTCTCAGTCAGACCCAGAATCTCCTACCCATTCGGCAGCGACACACAAAGTCTCGCGGTCTCAGTCAGACCCAGAATCTCCTACCCATTCGGCAGTGACACACACACACGATCTCGCGACCTCAGTCAGGTCCAGAATCTCCTACCCATTCGGCAGCGACACACAAAGTCTCGCGGTCTCAGTCAGACCCAGAATCTCCTACCTACCCGGCAGCCTTAGCACGAGCTCATCCTATTGTTACTGCGGTACACAACAGGGGAATCGGGGTTACCATATATCAGATCACACAAAGACTATTAGTTGAGCACAACCTGTTCTCTAGTTCGAGGGGCTTGTTTTCCCCCTCATCCAGTTACCACTTACCTGACCAGGATTAACCTCTGTTCATTTTAAGGAAACTCTGACTAAAGAATAGGCTATCCTCCTATACAAAAGTACACAACACATGCTAACGTACAATAAGCTAAATACTTTATTTAAATGCCACATGCACATTTACGGAACACATCATACATATATAACCTGCAAGGAAAGTAAAAGATTAAGTTATACACTTCAAAGAAAAAGGGATCGACTTCACCTTGAGGGTACGTCGCCTGTACTCAATGGTCATCTAGGTTCCCTTCTCGTCTATGCCTCGGCTTAGCCTGGAAGTCACCCCTCTGCAGTTGTGGGTCTGCTCCCTTCTCCCTCTCCGAGTCACTGGAACCTCGTCCTTATCGGCTACCCTCTCCTCTTTGGATTCAAGTTCATCATCAGTCTTCCCTGGAATAAGTAATAGCTCTTCTGCTAACGGCCAGATGCCGCCTATGGTCTAGAAGCAAGTGCCCTTATCTCACTCAGACTTTCACTAATATAGAAGTGCATTCCCTCATGGAAATTTCCAGCTCGAAACCTGCCGCCCACCAAATTCCTGTACCTCCCCGTACCAAGGACACTTTCCCAGCCGGCCGGCCTGATGTAGTGTCTTCGGCATGAAGAAAAATACAATCCTTCGATAAGGGCCGGCCTGAACCGGTTCTCTCCAAGCGAATAACACCTCATAACTAAAACATCCCCCTCCCTCTGGAAAGGTCCCGGGCTGCCGGAGCAGAAAGAAAGATGGAGTCTCTCCCGTTTGAGGCCTACCAGGCCTGAATTCAACACAGCTCCATGAAACAACCTCACTATAGGGCAAATTATCCTCAAAGCTAACGAATCTATTCCCTAGGCTATGTATATAGGCCCTGAGCTAAGGGTAGGAGCACGGGATGGTGTCACAAGTGTCTAATAGATAGGCCCTACTCACTACTCCAGTCCTTAGACTCGGATGGAAAGAGACTGAAGTCATATGGATTGCCCTGCAACACCGGAAGGCCGGGAAAATCGAGCAGTACAGTATATGAAGCAAAAACAGTGGTTCTGTTGGGAATCACATTAATTTAAACAGCACTAAATGCATTTGATAACTGTTCCATTGTTCCTTTGTCAGCAATTATATAGACACACACATATAAATCAATTTAAAGGACACAACATAGTTTTCTTTCCACTATATTTAAATCAGGAATTATATACTTCTATTGTACAGGACCAACCAACAATAACTGAAATGTAACATAAAACATTTAGTGACAAATAGTGCTTAGTGACAAAGCCTTCAAACGTAAATTGCTTCATCTTCTTAATGTGGAGCTGAAGTTGTTCACGGGCGTACTGGCCACGGGATTAGGTCCACTAATGCCGAATATAATAGAACCTGATCAGGCAGGGTTTATTCAAAATTGACAAAGTGAAGATAATGCGAAGAGGATCCTATTTTTAGGGTTTTAGGGATGGTTTCCGGATACCAGCCCAGGGATGTGTGGGTGTGTCTAATTGCAAGAACTAGCAGTCCCTGAGGTCCAACCGGGAGGTAGCTGTGGCAAAGATTGTCAAGGAGGTAGGCCTGGGTAGAGTGGCCGGCCTGTTTAATTCAGTACCCCTTGTACATTTTGTCTGCTCTCCCTTAGGGGTAGTGCCCAGAAAAGATCCTGGGGAGTTTAGATTGATACATAACCTCTCTGCTCCTAATGGTCAGTCGGTAAACAAAGTGTTTGATGGGACCTTATGCTTTGTCAAATATGTCTCCTTGGACCAGGCGATCGTGATGCTACAAGAGTTGGGGCCGGGCACTCTCCTAGCGAAGTGAGACATAGAGTCAGCCTTCCTCCAACTCCCTGTGTACCCACAGGATTTTCACCTGCTAGGTTTCCAGTTTGAGGGATCATATTATTTTGATAAACGCATGCCTGTGGGTTGCTCAGGTTCCTGCACCTACTTTGAGAAGTTCAGCTCGTTCCTCAAGTGAGTTTTCATGAGGAGAATGGGCCATTGGTGGGTCTTGCATTATCTGGATGATTTCCTTTTCTTGGGTTCTCCTGGTCTTCAGGAATGCAGCAACACATTGCAGTCTTTCTGTGAATTGATGAGGGAGCTTGGGATTCTCCTAGCAAGAGGCAAGACTGTGGGGCTAGCAACGGTCACTGAGTTCCTGGGTATTGAATTGAACTCAGAATCTGGTGTGTCTCGGCTCCCCAAAGGAAAGGTTTCCGTCTTTTTCCATGCCTTGCATGAGTGTTTGGGTGCAAAGAAGGTCAAGTTGCATCAGTTGCAGAAGGTGGTTGGGCAGCTCAGTTTTGCTTTAGGGATCCTTCCCATGGGCCACCCATTCTGACGATCCATTTCACAGGCGATGTCTGGCCTAAGAGAGAAACACCACCACACCAGGTTGTCAAGCGAGGTCCGGCAGGACATGTACATTTGTCTGGCATTTCTGCGAGATTTCAATGGGACGGTGGTGTGGCTCAGTCTTGCCAGGTCCAGCAAGGAGCTAGGCATCTTCGTAGTTGCTGCGGGCAACAGAGGTTTTGGTGCCATCCTGTGTCAGGGCACACAGAACATGAGCGCACTGACGGCGGTTGCGGAGGCGAACGGGAAGAAAAACTACAGTTCCCGTCATCCGCCGGCGCTGTCAGAGGCACGCGATGACGTAACACGTTGTATGTGTGCCATACACAGAACCGGATATCTGGGGAAGGCGCCTTCACGAAGATGCCGATTATTCTGTGGACGCCCGAGGTGTATAGTACGGTCAGGGTAAGGGTGCTATCATGCACCAACATTGATTCTTTTTTTGCTGTGTTTAAGGTGCACAAGTGCGGCGGAGGATTCCAGTGCGCATTTCTTGGTTCCTCCCGTTGGAGAGACACGCGTTTTCCAGCGGTCTCATGCGGAAGGTAGGGTCACATAATTGGTGAATCCTGCGCAAGGGCATCATAATTTGGGCCTCACTGACTCTCTCACTTTGGAGCAAAAGCGAGAGCGCTTGTGTTTTCTTGATGAAATGTACAAACAATGTAAAGGCTGACAAACTGCTACGTTTTGATTTATACTGGAGGCTCCTAGCTTGATGGGAGTCAAACCCTGCATGAAAATCAGATTGGCTAACAAGTTCTTAGATATTTATATATTGGCGATCTGGATCTCTGTGCTTACGCTTTGCCTGAAATAGCCTTTGGCTTATGGTTGTTGTGTTCTCATCCTTTTAGGGGAGATCGGTTGAGGGGGGTCCGGCAGGGGCAAACACGTTCTATGATAAAGGTACGAGCAGTATAACCAGGAACACGTCATTAGAACAGAGGGTGTGTAGTTTTATGTTTGATGAAACTTATTGCTAACTGTGCCCATTCCTTTAATAGAATATGAATGTGCTGTTACCTTGTACTCACCCTCACATCTCGCCCAGCAGAAAGCCACCCGTATTTTTCTTTACAGGTATAGTGAGTTCCCACTACCTACGCATCCTTATAGCTACAGAAGTATAGACACTGGATTGCATAGTGATATTGTTTTGTTCTCTCTTTTTTCTGTTCTCAGGTCTCCCTCCCCGCTGTTCCTACCCTTTCCTTCCCTCGCTTGACCATCCCACTAGTCCAAGGGGATTAATTCTATCCGGACTTGGGGCTGTCAAGAGGTGGACCCTTTTTGAACTTAGATCCAATCCTGAGGATAACCTGGTGACCGTGACATCCTGGACTCGGCTTGATGCACGCAACACTGACTCACTGCCTGGGTGGAGTCTGGGCTGGGCACCAACATTGGTTTCTTCTAGCTCTTTCATATCCTAGTGGCGTTGTCCATTTGGCCATACCAGGTTCACAACCAGTCGGTCATACTTTGGTCAGACAACATGACGGTGGTTGAGTGCATTAATCAACAGGCAGCCAAATGTGAGATGATACTTTAGCTATTGAAGGAGATTGTGCTACAATGCTTGAAACTTAATGTTTTGTTCAGGGCCAAGCATGTCCCAGGTGTGTTGAACAATGCTGCTGATGCTTGATCTCATTTCAAGATGCAGGTTTTCAGGTCCTACCACCCAGCAGCACCTGAAGTCCCAACGCCTCTACCGGACCATCTGTGGCGGCTTGGTGCCCAAGCCTACCAAGCCTTGTGGCAGCCCAATTTGCACCCAGGATGAGGCGTTCCTATGAGTGGCCATGCAGTGCTTACTGTAGTTTCTTGGGTACTGGGGGGTGGAGATGGTGTGGCTTACATCTTCTTTCCTGTTGTTCTTGGGAACCCTAAGGGATCACAGGAACTCTGTAGCCTGCGTGCAACACCACATGACAGCGATTTCCTTTTTCTCTGGAATGCTTGGCCACCCAGACATAATCAGATCATTCTTAGTGCAGAGGGCCTCCCGGGAATAGCAGCCTTTGCAGGACACCAAGCCAGATGCCAGGCCCCCCCATTGATATCAGCAAGCTGGCGGCAGTCCTGGGTAATATCTGTAGGTCCTCAGGGGAGGCTCGCCTTTTTAGGGAAGCATTTACGCTAGCCTTCTATGGGGCTTTCAGGGTGGGGTAATTGGTGGCTAAGAACAACAAGCATTTACAATGCAATGGTCTCGGCACTGATAAAGTTAGAGCTCTTGGCATTGCTCATGACATTATTTTTGTTTATATTTTTAAAACATTTAAAGAAATGGCATTGTTATTTACAATGTCAATAGCTTAATCTCTCTCAAATGCGAGACCTATTGCATTTGCACCCACACACAGAGCCACACAAAGCTACCCACACACACAGAGCCACCTACACACACACACAGTTACCCACACACAGACAGAGCCACCCATGCATAGAGACACCTAGTACTCTCTTCTACTCATTCTCTACTACTCACTCTCTACCTCTTACCTCTCTCTACTTCTTACGCTACCTCTCTCTACTACTCTCTACTTTCTACGCGCACACATATGCACATATATATATATGCATTTATATATTATCTACTGGCGGTCGCCAGTAGATAGTTATAGTTAGGACCCTGTTTCCATAGGAAATCCGCAACATTCTATTTGGAATAACTTTGGCGCCGGTCGACGAATCCTCGTGAAATTTTCAAAATAGGTGGGGCGCTACGCTCCGCTCCTACCCTGAAAGTCTCGGGGGGATTCGTCAAGCGGGGGCTGAGAAAAAAGGGGGGTCCCAAAACGCGTTTTTCCCATGCATTTTTCCATAGGACCTTTAGACACAGCTACAGCCCGAACGGCTGAACAGAGTTACTTGAAATTTGGCAGAGAGGTAGTCCTCAGGTCAAGGAAGTGCCTTTTGTAGGTCTGGTGTAAATCTGTTCAGTAGTTCCTGAGAAAATACAATTTAAATCAATATATATATCTGTGGCAGCTTACGGTGCGCTTACCGTGCGCTTACGGTAAGCTTACCGTACGCGTACGGTGACGTGCGCGAGCGCGATTCTGATTGGCTGTTAGATCTTAGTAAACATTCGAATCGGTCGAAACCAGGAAGCGGCGGCCGCCATTTTCTCTCTCGCACTCAGAGGGTGGGATGAAAAACAAAGGCAAAAAACATGTAAAGGGGCTGTTTAGACAGCTCCTAACCACCTAGCCTTGATGAAGGTGTCCCCAAAGAACCCCCAAGGCCAAAAAGTCAATATTTTTTTTTCGTAAAATCGCCGATTACGCTTACCGTACGCGTACGGTAAAAAATATATTTAAAAAAAAAATTAACCATACTCTCCCCACCCCGTGTGCAAATGGTGCCCGTCGGACACCATTTGTGCATGGCATATAACTAAAACGAAATTGTAAATGCTAAAAAAAAAAAATTAACCATACTCTCCCCACCCCACAGTAATGAAAATGTAAAAGTTTACCTTGCACAACGAAGCGCATAATATGCCCTCCATGTGCGCACGGTGCGCGAAGCGCATCGTGCGTACATGGCCCATCCAGCGTAACGTGGGCATGCGGTGCGCGTAGCGCACCGCGTGCCCATCGTGCGTGCACGGCACTAACTGCGTAAAGTGGGCGCGCGGTGCGCGAAGCGCACCGCGTGCTCACTGTGCGCGAAGCGCACCGTGCACGCAAGGAACAAACTGCGTTAAGTGGGCGCGCACGCCACGAATGGCGTAAAGTAACTTAGCATTTAAAAAACCGTACAAATTCACTGAAAAAACCATAGGTTTCACACACGTTATAGTTAGGAATTAGCATTTAAAAAACCTTGCAAATTCACTGAAAAAACCATAGGTTTCACACATGTTATAGTTAGCTGGACATTTTACTGATAAAAAGCTATGAAATTCCCCCGTTATAGTTAGTGCAGGCAACTATAACTCACGCGACCGCAATCCTCTGCTGATGACATATGTGTCTTTATGAAAAAAAAATATTTGTAATATATGTATAGCTAAAATTTAATGGAAGAAGACATGGGCAAATAAGTGTCTAAATACAGTATTAGCATCAGCAGTGGATTGCGGTCGCGTGAGTTATAGTTGCCTGCACTAACTATAACGGGGGAATTTCATAGGTTTTTTATCAGTAAAATGTCCAGCTAACTATAGCATGTGTGAAACCTATGGTTTTTTCAGTGAATATATATATGTATGTGTATATATATATATATATATACACACATATATACACACACATCTGCATATCTATATAAATACAAATATAAATGCATGCATACATATACATGTTATGTACATGAAAGTTTGAAAGACACTAATAAAAGCAAAGCTAAAAAGCCACCTAATTACAAACAGAATTGCTTTAACTTAAACGAGGGCGAGACCTATTGCATTTTTAATGCTTGTTCTGAAAGCCCCCAACTGATCAATGTATGGATTAGGGTAATTTGTTTACTTACATTCCCACCACTGTGTAAATTACACAAATCTAATAGATAATCTAGTTTTACACCTATGTATGTTCATTCCAAATCTATATTTCACTATTAGAATCCTATGAAAGTGAATAGAAATGCGCATTCAAGTGGCACCTGCTCACGCGGCATTGCCTGGGAGAGACATGGTTTGGGCTGTATACAAATCGTGATGTAACAAATACAACATACGTAGATAAGGACTGGAGGTATATCGGATTGAGAAATCTGTCAGACTTCGAAACACGAACTCTAAATCACGCAAAGGCAGTGCATAAACTCAAAAAGTCTGACAGTATAAACTTACTAGCACCGTCTGTAAGCTTCTACTGGAAAATGTCGGTAGTCTAACGCATAGATACTCCAAAGGCGCATGCAATTTGTCTGTATTTTCAGCACTTCCGGGTCGTAGAAAAACCAATCCTCTGCCTGAACTCATCCTCTGGGGTCAGTACATACTGTAGTAACACACACTCTGGGGTCAGTGCATATTGTAGTAACACTCACACTGGGGTAAGTGCATACTATAGTAACACTCATACTCTGGGGTCAGTACATACTGTAGTAACACTCACACTGGGGTCAGTACATACTGTAGTAACACTCACACTCTGTGGTCCGTACATACTGTAGTAACACTCACACTGGGGTCAGTACATACTATAGTAAAACTTACCCTCTGAAGTCAGTACATACCACAGTAACACTCACACTCTGGGGTCAGTACATACTATAGTAAAACTCCTGCTCTGGGGTCAGTACATACTGTAGTAACACTCACTCTGGGGTCAGTACATACTATAGTAAAACTCCTGCTCTGGGGTCAGTAGATACTGTAGTAACACTCACTCTGGGGGCAGTACATACTATAGTAACACTCACCCTCTGGAGTCAGTACATACTATAGTAAAACTCCTGCTCTGGGGTCAGAACATACTGTAGTAACACTCACTCTGGTGTCAGTACATACTGTAGTAACACTCACACTGGGGGTCAGTACATACTGTAGTAAGACTCACACTGGGGTCAATACATACTATAGTAAAACTCGCCCTCTGAGGTCAGTACATACCACAGTAACACTCACACTGATGTCAGTACATAGTGTAGTAACACTCACCCTATGGTTTGGTACCGGGTCTCCCTGTACCTCTGGCTGTTCTCTGCTCTCGGTTGTGTACCGTTGCCATGGAGAAGTTGACGCTTAGACATGGAAGACGGAGTAACACTCCTGCTCTCGCACAGAACGCTCAGCCGCCATGATGGATTAGGGGGTTCCTTCAGCGTTGTAAGACAACAGAGCCAGGCCTGGTCACCATCTTGGATAAGGAGACGGGACGTGACATTTAGTATTCCCACAGCGAGACCAGACTCAATCAGTTCGCTGTAAGGCTTTTGACCATCAAACACGAGACCAAGATTGTTTATAGCACTAACTCACAACCAGTTCCTTTTAAACATGTCATTTCCTGATCCAACACAGGATGGGACTGGCCGCCATGTTACGTAAGGAGGCGGCTGGAGTGCTATGAATACGGTGGCTGGAGAAGGCAGCCATGCTGGGTCGGGAAGAGGTGCCTTCGCCGCAGTGGGTCTGGCCGCCATGTTGTAGAAGGTGGTTGGATTTATTTATCGTTCCGCACAGACAGAACCCCCTCGCCGCCCCTCCCGCTCTAGCAGGCATTGTTTCTTTCGGGTTCGCGCTGTAGTTGCCCCCGTTCCACTTTCTACCTGCCTCAGCCGCCGCAGAATCTGACCGAAGATGGCAGCAGCGAACTCAACATGTTAGCGCCGGAAGTATAACTTGTGATCCGTGCTGCAGAAGAACTTCCGCGTCATTGGCGTGTGGAGGAGTAGCGTGTGCAGAAGAAGTGTACGAAAAGGTGAGTATTGGAAATTAACAAATGCGTCCGGACGACGGGACACCACCGCCTTTCTCCGAGGCGAAGCAGAAATGCCTCGGAGAAAGGCAGCGGCGGTTTCGGATTCGGGGGCGTGTTCTCCTCTTGCCATTGGCTGGAGGAGATACTGAGAAAAGTAGCAAAAAACACGCCCCCGAATCCGAAAAGGACGGGGCCTGTTCGGAGAGACAAACCTCTTCTCCAATGGCTGGCCAGCATTCAAGAGGCCAGCCAATGGAGAAGAGGGGAGAAGAGGTGCGGGTTCAAGCCCCTCTTCTCCAAGTCATTAAATCTCGCGAGCGAGACTGCGCAAGCGCAGCCTTCGCTAGCCGAGACCTAAAAAGGACATGCAAGGAGGGCTATAGCTGACTCATGTGCAAATGTTTGAGGGTTCTTTGACTATTACTATGACGTTCTCTAGGACAGACCAGGGTGGCAGGGAAGACCACATCATCTTGCACAGGGCACGGGGCAATTCCTGCTGTCCTATGGGCAACCTCACATTTATTTTGGCTCATAGGCCTAGTGGGGCATCGGGCCCCTGTAAGAAGCTGTCCCTCTATATACTATACCAAAGAACGGTATCGTGTGCACAGAGTCCAGTGGATCCCCAAAGGCTTACAGAGGTAAAAGTAGATAAAACCTTACTCTCTATTTGTGGTAGTATGGGTGAGCAGTAAGGCTTTATCAGATGGTAGTGTGAAGCATTACTTCAACACACACATGCAAGAAATGATGTCACACACTCAAAGACTGAACTCAGACCAATGGTTTGTATAAAAAAAATCTTTAGTTGTATTTTATTTTTAGAACCAAGCAGGACTTGGTACAGGTAAGCAGAATTGTACTTTTCAAAACAGGTTGTTCAAAATAGCAATCTGGATGAAACTGACTTTGTTACAGGTTTTTAAAATATTTAAAGACAATAGGTATTTGCAATTACTTCATGATTACTTTTCAGATTACTCTTAAGAGTACTTTTTAGATGACCTTTTCTACTCAGTGTGGTATGCCTAGATATCACACTGGGACATTTCCTAGACAAAGGTCAATAAAACAGTTATGCATTAAATTTCAGGGGTTAGAACAAGGGATCCCCCAGGGTCAAGGATGCACTCAAAGAGCACCGTCAGCGGCACTTGGGCAGTCGGGTGTAGAGTGCTGAGGCCCAATATTAGCCTATGGGGACAGGGGGCCTTCGGTTGGTGGCTGTTCTCAGGCAAGCCACAAGGTTGAGTGAGCAAAGCTCCCAGGGTTAAGCTCAGGGCAAAGGGAGATCCGAGTTAGCACACAAGGTGCACCCACAGCAGCGCAGGGGCGGCTGGGTGCAGGGTGCTGATTTGGCGTTGGGGCCCTGTTGATTGTAATGGGAGATATCCTGTCGGAAAAAAACACTGCAGGTTTGCGCAGGGAGGCTTCCTGGAGGCGGTCACTGGTTGGAGAGGTAAATTGGAGTGCAGGGGGTTGCCGGGACACTGTCGGTTGGGCCACCCAAGATTGTGGGGCATCGGGTGCAGGGGTGTCTTTAGGCATCGGGTTTCCTTACCAGCTCCTGTTGTGGTTGGCGGGATCCTCCAGCTAGAGGCTGCAGGCGTCGTCGGGAGGCTTGAGATAGGTCAGGGATCACCAGATCCCAGGTCAGGTTCGCTGGGTGGACCTCCTCATGATGTTGGGCCACTCAAACTCAGGCTGTTGGTGTCGGGTGTAGAGTGGTGCAGACTAGCGGATTCGCCCGTAGACAGAGTCTGGTTCTTGAGCAAGTCCGGTGCTCACAGGAGACAGAGTCTTTGTAGGGAAGGCAGGGCAGGTCCTCTCAGTTCTGGGGGCCTGATGGCTGCAGGACATGCCGGGATTCTGCTGGAGCATGTTGAGGTCAGGACAGGCTGGTAGGGGTGGGGCCAAGGCAGTTGGTGTCCTCCTCTTCTTCCTTCAGCATGGCTCTTCGGTCATTCTTCTTCTTTTTCTTGCTTGTCTGAGGAAGTAAGGATCAGGGTTGCCCCTAAATACTACATTTAGGGGCTTTTCAGGTAGGTACAGGTTGGGACCAATGGTTGCCTTTCTTGGGGTGGGTACACCCCTATTATGCCACCCTCGATTGAGAGGGGGGCATAGGCCTCTCTCTGGTTGGCTGGTTCTCCCCATCTTTAAGATGGGTGGGACTGAGAGCTATGCTTCGCTTCCCCTACTCCACTTGAGGGGTGGAGTTGGCAACGGTGGGCACACCTCTCCTCCCATCTTGGTTTTCACACTGATTCTTCCTCCCAAAGGGGGGGGGGGTTACCAATTGCTGGGAGCAGCAAATGGCTGGGTCAGCTCACAAAGGCGGCAAGTCTTTGAAGCTTTCCCTTCGTGGAGCCTGCCCTTCCTGGGAGAGGAGGCTGGGCACCTCTGCCCAAGATGTGCTTTGTTTCAGGACCCCGAGAGCGGGAGGCTCTCGACCCAGGGGTCCAGGAACATGTCTTGGGGTGGCAGCTGGCGAGCAGCCGCTCAGCAAGGACACTAGAGGTAGTTTTATTTTCAGGGGGAATCTCTAAAACGCCCTCTGAGTGCATTTGGGATTAAATCCCACACTGGTATCAGTGTTGGGTTTAATGGTCTGAGAAGTTTGATACCAAACTTCCCAGAATTCAATAAAGCCATTACGGTGCTGTGGAGTTTGTAATGACAAACTCCCAGATCATATACTCTTGATGGCTTTACTGCACTTACAATGTCTAAGAATGGAATTAGACACTGTAGGGGTACAGGGCTCATGCACCTGTACCCTCACCAGTAGTTTAGTGCACTGAGCTAGAGGGGTGTCTTACCTATACCATAGGCAGTGGGTTGTAGGCATGACAAACAGGTATGTGTTCCATGTCGACTCTTCACTTTTCTCTGCACCAAAACATGCAGCCTGCAAGAGCAGTATGTGCGTGTTAAGGTACAGGGCCTCTGAGGTTGTCACAATATGTGCTGCAGTCCTTAGAGGCCTTCCCTGGTCACAGTACCCTTGGAACCCATGGTCCCTTTTACAAGGGAATTACATGTGGCCAGAGTGGTGCCAATTGGGATGGAAAGATACAGTTTTAGGGAAAGTACACAGGCCCTGGGAACCTGACTGGGAGGGACCCACGGCCCATCAATTCAAAGTGCATCAGATATCTGGCAAAAAGTAGGGGGTTACTGCAACAGAAACCCCCTTTCCTACAGCCGCCTCTTAGTACATGCCGATGGATACCCTTTGATGAGGTTTCAATTCTCCAAGTTGCTTGGATTGGGGCTCAGGGCTATGAGATGTGACTCCATGGAGTTCAGTTCTCATTCTTTCAGGAATGGGGTGGCCACTGCAACGGCAGCAATAGGACGATCTGGTCAGGTTGTGCAGAGGATGGGCAGATGGTCCTCTGATTGTTACAAGCGTTATGTTAGATTGCACATGCTGTAGGATTGCTGCTAACTGGTGTCTTTTTTTCATTCTCTCCCAGTTCCTGTCCTGTGACACAGGTGGGAAGTTTGAAGTGCCAAGTAGATTGCCAGATTGTTGTGTAACCCCAGTGCATGCCACGGTGACAGAGTTGACAGACGTGTGGGTAATAGGCCATTCGTATGTACAGTGGGTTAAATATGTTTATTCTGCAGGTAGCTTTGAGGACCGGGCCTGCCAGGTGGGCTACCATGTGTCTTTCCATGGGCAAGAAGGGCTGCGTTTGGTGCAATCGCATATTTCCAGAGGCTCTGCGCATAGTACTTCTGGTGCATACATAAGGGGTATGGCCCATTCAGTGCTGCTGGAAGTGGGGCAAAATAAATATCTTTCAACAGAAAATGCCCCCCAAAAAACATCAATCAAGTATCTCTGTTATTTGTAATATGGCTGACAGTTGGGCCTTATTTTCTTTCCAGGCTAATTTATTTACAGAAACTTTCATTTTCTTTAACCCCTTCGGTGCTCATGACGGAACGGTTCCGTCATGAGCCACGGTTGAGCTGTGCTCATGACGGAACCGTTCCGTCATGACCACGCCCGCGCAAGATTCCGTCAGCACAGCGGCGGAATCTGCGCAGCATGGAAGGGGTTAAAATAAAGAGCGCACCTCTACTTGACCTGTATTGCGATCAGTCTTGAGACCCTACATTGACAAAAAATCCACTCTTAACCTTCCACCAAGTGATATTGTCAAAAAGTCTGACAATAATGAGCAACTATTGACAAATTGTGTACAAAAATAAATATGCAAAGTTAAAACAAAGACACAAAAAACAGAAAAGAGTCAGTGACACAAGCTCATAAAGCCCAAATAATTATTTGTAGATAACATTCTACTTTTAAGGCAGGTTCACTATTTTGGATGCCGTCACTGAGCAGCATATTTATCAAAGGTTTTCCGTCACCCTTGCACCATGCACAGGGATGCAGGGCAATGCAAAACCTGGAATGAGATGTACCAAGCCACGTAAGGCCACTTTGCGTGGTCCTTCACAGCTTGGAAAATCTGGAGGAACGCAAGGCGTCAGGGAGGCATACCATGGTTGGAGTGTGGGTGTTCCCATGCATCCACTTGTGTATTTTGGTGCATTCTCAGATTTGCCATGAGTGGTAGACCTGGGAATGCGTCAAAGTATGACGCCTTTCCAGGGGAGGTGTAATGTGGAGAAACATCTTTATTCTCCCTGTTTTTTCCTCTTTCTATGTGTGCTGCGCTCTGCAGCACTTGTAGAAGGAGGGAAAGGCCTTAAAGGATTGTTTTTGTGCTGGAGGATGTCCCTTCCTGCTCAAAAAACAATACTGCCCTCACAATGCAGGCGCCCTTGCACCATGGTGCAAGGGTTCCTGCATTGGCACTAGGCAGCCAAAAATGCACAAGCGCAAGGAGAGAGCAGGAATGTGCCACATCTATAGCGCATTCCTGCTCTCTCTCTATCACCCAGTGCAGTAAGGTGTCTTGCTGTGTTGCATGAAAAAATGATAAACATGGCCCATAATGTCTGCAGTGAATTCACTATTTACAAAGTTTATGTTTATGCTGCTTTTTATTGGCTGACTGTAGCAGGCTGGCTTAGTATATGGTGCACACTTATTTACGATAAGCACCTTGCTCTAATTCAGACACCCCTTATGGTGGTTTTAGTGGTTTTAGACACACATAGAAAGCTCTCTAAGGGGTAGCTGTGGAGAGCAACCTCCAGGCCTATTCCAGAAGGAGTGTTAAGCTACTTATTTTACGAGATCTAATCATGAAGTGTAAGTTAAACAAAAAAGAACCATACAATATATATATAAAAAATATGTCTATTTATTGCACAACATTCACTAACACATAGGTATATCTCCTACCCGGAGATATCAACACAAAAACACACACTACTTCAATTGTAAACAGGTAAGTAGGACCAATAAACAGTGGCTTCCAGGGGGAGACCAAACCATATACTAAGAAAGTGAAATGTGAACTGCGACCGAAGTCGAGACTTGGAGCAGGAGAATCAGAAGAGCTGGGGACCCAAGGAACCACCCAAGGTAAGTACCCAGGAACCCCACGGAGACTCTGTGCCGAGTGAAAACAAAGCTGCGTAATCAATAGAAGTCAACGGGAAAGTTGCGGTTGCAGTTTTGAAGAAGGACCCTTTTCAGTGGACCCTGAATAAACCCGGTGGAAGAAAGAAGGTTGTAGAGTAACCCCACCCGTGGATACCCCAGGAACCAGGATACCTACACCAGGGAAGGTGGGTGCATAGAATTCTCTAAAGCCGGTCAAGCTTTCTCAGTAAGAACTGCTTCACTCTGGAACTCAATGCTTGACCATCTTCGTAAGTTAGAGTCAGAACAAGCATTTAGGAAAGCACTGAAAACCTGGCTCTTCAGCCTACCGTAGCTCCCCCTTTTTTTCTCTGACTGCCGAATCCATGGTTAGCGCCAGGACACCTCCGTTGGAGGTAGCTGTGCGCTGTATAAATGTCCTATTGATTGATTGATTGATTGATAGGTGCAAAGTGACATCGGAAACTGCTGTAGACCACTATAGAGGACTTCAGTAAAGATGCCCCTGGCGAAGACTGTGCAAGAGTCTGGAGGAATCCAAGGGTTGATTGTTGAAGAGAAGAACCTGCAAACAGAGGGGACAGAGGCAATGCCACTCGGAGGTGACCAGGAGGCACGGAAGAGCAATGCCCACCGATGATGGAAGATGCTGGAGTGATGACGGTGACCTTGTCGCTGCAGCTGTGAGGACCAGGGAATGGTGAGGAAGACTAGGAGCCGTTCAAGAGCTGTCCCACATCGGAAGTCAAGAACCAGGGGGTTGGTGTCCAGCGGGAGCATCAACAAGCCTTGGTAGCAGCAACAGAGGTGAACAACCAAAGAAGAAGGCCCACGGTGCAGAGGATGTGGTTAGGATGCTGATCTTGGCAGGAAGAGAGGCTAGAACGTCTTGTAGCCCGAAGATCTCTGGAGTGCAGAGCCAACAAGCCTTGGTAATGGCAAGTCGATGCGGTGCACAGGGGTTCAGTCCAACGAGGGATACTGGCCTCAAACTTGCTGATAAGACTGTTCAGGCCTTGAGGGAGTTGCAGAACCACCATCTGTATTGATGAGTCTTTGGAAGTCCATGGGACATCAGGATCAGCAGACTGGTCAGTTTCATTGCAGTGCCTGCAGATGCAGGGAAGTGACTCCTTCACTCCGAGGGGGATTACTTTGGGTGCTCTGTTAAAGATCCTGGAAGAAACACAGACACAGACGATGAAGAAGACTTTCAGAACAGCAAGACCAGGATCAGCAGGAGTCTTCCTTGGTGCAGGCTCAGTTCCAGGCAAAGTCCAAGGATCCAGACAGTTGAAGAGTGACAAGGTTTCAGGCTTGAGTCTTGTACGACGATGAATCTGAGGACCCACCCACAGGTAAGCTCTTTTATACCCTAAGAAAGGGATCAGGAGGACTCAAGGGTCCCTCCCAGAGGAGGGGCCGGACAGAGGGGAGGATACTCCCATGTCCTTTGTCCAGTTTAGCACCAGAGCGGGCTCCCAAAACTGGTTCTAACTGGAATATGCAGGGAAGGCACCAAATGTGCCCTTCAAAGTAGTCTTGTGGTGCTGTTAAATACCCCCACCCCAGCCCAAAACACTAAGTCCTGTCTGGGAGGTGGTCACACTTCTCTGTGACAGGAAACCTATTGATTTTACCTTCCCCTGCTCGAGCTCAGCTCAGCAGCAGGAGGGCAGAATTGTGTCTGGGGTCCGCAGCAGCACTAGCTTGCTGGTAGACCCTGGAAGGCTGTTACCGATATTACTGGGGGCTTCCCGGAGGAGTCCCTCAGTGCACGGAATCATACCTCCAACACCAGTACCAGTAATGATTTCAACATGTTTAATACCCAACATGCCCAGGTTCAGCACAACCACTATATAGTTAGCCATCGCATAATGACAGATGGCTACTATATGTATCAAAATGGCTGACCACACTTACAAAGCCTGGAAAATCGACTCTGGGGTTTGTAGTGGCTGTTCTGCTCATGCAGGGGCGACCTCACACTTATAACCCATCACATTGCCTTCAGGATTGAAAGGCCTAGCTTAGGGGGGACTTATAGGTTTCAGGTGTAGTGACCTCAGATATAAGAAAACATATCTGCCACAAGTGGTGCTAGCACCAGCTTACACTGGCTGCAATTGCAGGTCTGTAGTCACAGTTTGAGTGGTCTCTCATGTGTGGCATAATACATGCTGCAGCCCATGGGAGACCCTGGTGTACCTATGCCCTGGGTACTTTAGTACCATATTCTAGGGACTTTCAGGGGTACAGCCGTAGCCAATTGTGGAGGTACAGAAGTACTTGTCAAGTCAAATTTAGGGAGGAAGCACAGTGACTGGGGTCCCGATTAGCAGGATCACAGTCAGACTAGTCATAAAAACATACTGACTCCAGCAAAAAGTGGGGGTAACCATGAAAGCATCTTATTTTCCTACACTGACCACCTAGGATACTTTTCAGGTTGGAAGCCAAGTGTTCCATTATTTATTTGTGGTGGCTCTGGCACTTCATTCTGGGACATGGTGAACATCTAGTTGCATGAGTCTGGCGACAATATTGCATATGCTATATTATAGACATTTGCATAGAATATTGTATTGTATTGTAATTGCATTTATATGGCGCTTATTAACCCTGATGAGGCGTAGAAGCGCTTTTCAGCGAGTAGCACACTACTCCGCAACCCATAAAGTATTAGTGGTGAATTAGAATAGTGAAAAATAAAAGTAATTTGAGTGGGGGTATGTTAGTCAGGTAATTGGATTGAGAAGGATAGTGGAGGGATAGAAGAGGGAAAAAAGTTTGCATTTATATAGTGTTTGCTACCCCTCATGGGATGTTGAAGCTCTTTTTTGGCGAGTAGCATGCTACTCTGAAACCCATAAAGGATTAATGATGAATTAGTATAGTGAAATATGAAAGTAATTTGAGTGGTGGGTATGTTAGTTAGTTTTTTGGATTGAGAGGGATAGCGGAGGGATAGAAGAGGGAAAAAGGTTTGCATTTATTCAGCGCTTGCTATCCATGATGAGGTGTTGAAGCGCTTTTTCAGCAAGTAGCGCGCTACTTCAGAACATATAAAGGATTAGTGGTGAATTAGCATAGTGAACGACAAAATTAATTTGAGTAGTGGACATGTTAATCTAGTATTGGGATTGAAAAGTATAGTGCAGGGATGTTTTGGAGCTCATAGCAGTAGGAGGAGGCTTGGGATGAGTAAAAGGGAGGTGAAGGGAGAAGAGTCAGAGGGAAGGGTTCAGAAAGCCTTATTTTGTGTGATCGGAATAGTATAAGAGGTATGAGATGATGCAAGGAGGGGTATGGTAGGGAAGAGCCTAGAAAGGGTTATTCTGGGGATCATAGTAGTGGTATGAGGTTTGGGATGAATAAGAGAGGAGGTAGAGGATATATTGATAGAGAGATAGGGTGAGAAACAGGAATAGAAAATTACCTAATTTTGTAATATTGTTGTTAGTATGACCTCGCAGACCTAACCGTACTAACTGTACACAATGCATTTTAAATTTATAAAATGTATCGCGTGTTATATAAATAGTTGTTGAATAAAAACATAGGGTGAGAGAACTTGCACGTGCATAGAAAAATAATCAATGTCTGTCTTGCACTCCTCGGAACAAGTCCAACCTCAAAAGGGTAACTTTACTGACCTGGTCCTAATAGTATCCAGAGATACTCCTGATGTCCACAGAATACACAGTGCGCGCATGTAGGTCCGGACAGTGAGATCTTTTAGGATTATGGATTGGGTGCACAGTTTTGGTGCAATGGGGGAGATGCCCAAGCTGTGAACTCCCAGCCCAGGCTTGTTGCGGCTGCGAGGCAGGTCTAATGCAAATCCCGTAGAGAGCACTTCTAGTCATAGTGGAAGTGCAGAGGGGAGTGGCGTATTCTCTCATAAAAAATGTAGAAGCACAGCACTGTTGGGCACGTCAGTAAGGAGTGCAAACCTTGAAGGATGGACTCATCCCAATATACTGATAACCAGGGGACAGGACCAAAACCTCTGTAAATCCGGATGAGTCGCATTGTCTTTTACTGACTGTATTGTAGCATTTGTATAGCACTATATAACTCCTCTGTAGGTTACCGCTCCTTTGTAGGGTGCTGCAACGCGTATCCATATTCAGCGAGCACTGTTAAGTATTTGCTGAACTCATATTTACATGGGATGTTGTGCCATGATTGTCTCTTGGGCGTTACCTTGCCTACCACTGGAATGATTAGGCTGAGAGGGTAATAGGAGAGCAGCCACCACAGGTAAGCAGCCAGGGGTAGGACTGTTAGCCAGGTTCCTGCCTTCCGCAGACAGGTGGCTCCTAAAATTTCTTAATAAGCACTTTGTCCTTCTACTAATGGGACTGCCCTGCAGGGAGCCAACTCTACAATTTCTTACCAAGGGCAAAGGGCTCTGATATCTACACTATTCCATCAGTCTGCTTGCGTCATATAGTTGGAGTATTGTGCAATACATACATTCTTATAAAAACATAACTAGGAACGTCTGTCCATGTGGGAAGAATGATTACCTTAGTTTTCTCTTCAAAGCATGCACTGACATTGCCAATGGGCCTGAGTTATAGACAAAATTGCCTCTTTATTCACTGATGAGTTTAGTCCCCTAATAACTCAGCATACCGCAATCTGTCACTCATCCTTTCACTCTTACATCCATTCATCAACCCAGTGATTTAAGCTTGCATTCAAGGACTTACCCATCCACAACAAAACCAATATGCAAACTCAACAAGCATTTGCAAGATAAAATCAAAATATTTAAAGTAAAACAAGGGCCTGGTAGGACTGTGTGGAGATCTGCCGGATGCTCTAAAAAAAGAAAAAGAAGGTAAGAAATTAAAGAGGACCTACGAAGGGAAAAAATGGAATACTAAATGACCGACCCACCAGCCCAGTCACCCAAGTGCACTCATTTTCAGGCAGTATGCTGTCATGGAGTAAGCATAATGTGGATACCATTCGAACAGACAGAAAGGGCAGACACAAAGACTCTCTATCTATGTTTATGTGCTTATGTAGATTTTTTATGTTAATCACAAACGCCTGACAGATAACTACCCCTACCAGACCCTCCTAATCCGAGAAAGGTCTCTCAAGGTTTATCACAGTGCAAATCTTCAGATTGCCTGACTAAGTGCTTTTCACAATGTAATAACTCTTTTGAGGCCTATTAGCTTTAACAAAGGATAAATAAGTCAGGCATACCACCTTTGTTGTGAATTTTCATAATAAACCAATCACACCTGTGGCATCTGAAATAACTTTCCTCTATGAATAAATCGGGCTCATAGCCTTTATTATTGTCCCATCACTTAACCAAATCAGGTCTACTATATCAAACATAGCTTTCTCACAAGGCATCCATCAGGCAAACAATATGCAGTCCCTCTGAAAAGGGCCTTTTAAGGATTATTGCACTGCAAATCGTCAATTCTAAGGAGCATATTCTCAAGGAGCTATCGACGAGTTATCAGCACTTTATCGCAGCCAAATTGGCGATAAATGTATCGCTCCATTCACAAGCTGGTTCACACAGCCGATATTACCAGTTTTGCGGCGATAGCATCCTCAAAAAACATCGCCACAGATGACCCCAGCAACTATCGCTAATGAGATGCAGAGTAGGCATTCCAGAGGAAAAATCAGCAACAACACCACACCTCAACATTCTCAACGACCAGCCTGATCTGCGATAAGATCACAAAACAGTTGATAAGGTGCGTTAGCAGCAGGAAACTAACACCTGCTCTGACCTGGTGCAAAGTCGGACTACAACCCGCACCAGAAAAGGGAGCCCAAACCACAGCCACACCTGAAGAACAACAGATGCCATGGATCCATTGATCATGCAGCTCGGAGCCCCAACAGGGCCACACACCCTCTGCCACCACCCCCAGGCCCCCCCCTGACCTCCCTGCCCCCTCCTGGACCAACACTGAGGCAGCGCAGATAAAGACAGCGACCTCCTGAAAACGCACCAACCTCACAGACCCAACACCAGGGAATGTCATTGCCCACCACAGGCTCAAAAGGACAACCATCCTATGCATCCTGACCACCATTGCCCACAGGCTGATGGTACCAACACAGTAACCCGGTAACCCAGCCTACGCTTGTGACTTGGCATTTGGCGCTTCAATTTCTCGAACCAGTGCCTGGAATTGAATTGAATTTTAATTCTCCTCGTTTTGTGCTGTATTTAATTTGCTATTTTAGTTGGTTATCCCCTGTTTTTTTTTTTTTTTGTTTGAAACCGTTTATTGCAATCTTCAAATATATACAAGTATGGGCCTACAACCTTCCGGCCGGCCGCTAGAGTGACAGGAGCATATGACATACATACAAAAAAGGCTCTTGGCGTTGCAGAGAGGTAAATCAGGAGGTATCAACGACGTGGGCCACATAACTCCGAGCCCGCAATACGGTTTCATTTTATAAGAACACAACAACACAAAAAAACCACACCCGCAAGGCAACCCGCAATCCGAAGTGACAGCACGTGCTCCGTAAGTGGGGGACCCCAACCATCCACAAGAATCTAAAGAGGGGAACGGGAAGAGAGCAGGGACTGGGGGACCCTGTGCCCGGGGCCGGGGGAGGGGGTCAACTAGGGGGACGGAGCTGGCGAGGCAGCCGGCAGCAGTGGTGGCTCACAAATACCCCCGCGGTAGGCGTTCCAGGGGCCCCAATCTTTCACCCACGCCCCAGGCTTACCTCTCGCCACGTACACCACCTTTTCTCGGAACATGCACCAATCCATGTGTTCTTTCCAGGCCGACACCGCCGGGGGCCTCTGGGACCCCCACAGCTGCGCGATGTCACGCTTAGCTATCATATATCCCAGAGTCACCCATCGTGTCTGCGGAACCGAGTAGTCAGTTGGTTCCCACACATTCAGCAAGCATCTCCTCGCTTCAGGCAACAGCGCGACACGCGTAACCACTCGCAGGACCTCATGCACACCACGCCAGAATCGCTCCACCTTCGGGCATTCCCACAGAATATGCAAAAAAGTCGCCAAAGCACCACACCCACGCTTACACAGCCCATCCTCGGCATAGCCCATACGCAGAAGCCTTGGCCCCGTCATGTAAACCCGGTGGAGGATCTTTAGCTGGACGAAGCGAAGGCGAGCCGGTATGGCCACCTCCTTCGGAGAGGCCACCGCGGAAATCCAGTCCTCGTCGTCCAACTCCAGCCCATCGGCAACCCAGGCCTCGCGGAGGCCAGTCAGCAAGCCCGAGCGATCATTAATCAGTTTTTTGTATATGAGGGAGATCGTGCTGTCCGGAACATGGCCATCCAGCACTCTATCCTCCAGGGGGGATGACTCCGGAATGGAGGCGACGTCTGGGAAGACGGAGCCCAGTGCGTGGCGGACCTGCAGGTACCGAAAGTATTCGCTGCCCTGCAGCTGAAACTCCGTCTGCAGCATCTCGAATGTTTTAAATCCCCCCCTCGTCCAGAGGTCCTCCACTGTACTGATGCCGATCGTGTCCCACTTCTCGAAGCCCTTCGAGGTCCACAGGGAGCCCAACCTCTCGGACGCATACAGCGGTGACGCCCGGGTCAAACGGTCCTTCCACCCCATAGCTGCGTTAGCCGCGTGCCATACTCGCACCATGACACGCGTAGGTCCCGTCAGGCGGGGGTCGGGCGCACCAGAGTAGAGCGCTCGATTGTAGTCGCCACCAGGCAGGAGCATCTTGTCCATTTCAAATGCCGGGTTCAAGGCGGGCCCGTAAAGGCCATGATTAATTGCAGCTAGCTGGGAGGCCCAGTAATACCGTTTAATATCCGGGAGGGCAACCCCCCCGTCGTACCACGGGAGCGTCAACTTCGCCAAGGCAATACGCGGCCTCCCGTCCCAGAACAAGCGACGCTGTAGACTCTCCACCTCACGGAAGTAGCGCGCCGGGACCAAGTCCATAGTGTTCTGGAGAGCGTACAGGAAGCGTGGCAACGACATCATCTTAAACAATGCCGCCCGGCCAAGCGGCGAAAGCGGCAGGCGCCGCCAACGCGCGACGTCCTCCTTCAAGCGCGGGAGGGGGGGAAGCAAATTCCGCTCGTAGCGGGCCTCCGGGTCCAGAGTGATATAGATACCCAGGTACCGGAACCCCTGAGAGGCAATCTGGATCGGACAGTCCCGCGGGAGGACGGAAGCCTCCCCGGAAAGCACATACACACATGATTTAGCCCAGTTGATGACAAGGCCTGAGTTGCGGCCGAATGAGCGCAAAACATCAACCAGGACAATCAGTGATTTACGCGGGGAGGCAAGGTACAAAAGGATATCGTCAGCGTATAGGGACAAGCGGTCCTCATACTCGGGGGTCCAACGGAGACCACGGATGGAAGGGTGCCACCGCAGCCACTCCGCCAGGGGTTCCAAGGCCAGTGCAAACAGGAGAGGCGACAAGGGGCAACCCTGTCGCGTGCCTCGTCCCAGCGCGAATGGGGCCGAGACTCGTCCATTCACCACCACCTGCGCCAATGGGCCCGAATACAACAATTTGACCCAGCTGATGAATCCCGGTCCAAATCCAAATTTCGCCAGCATCGCCCAAATGTATGGCCACTCGAGTGTATCAAACGCCATGGTGGCGTCTAGGGACGCCAAGATGGCCGGCTCCCGCACAAACGGAACACGCGCGAGCACACCGTGCAGGCGCCGCAGATTAAGGGCCGTGTTGCGATGGGGTATAAAGCCGGACTGGTCTTCGTGGACCAGATCGCCCACCATGCCGACCAGCCGGTTGGCGAGCACCTTGGCGAGGATTTTGGGCTCCGCATTCAAGAGCGAGATAGGCCTATAGGATGTGACCCGTTCTCGGGGTCTCCCCTCCTTGTGGATCACTACGATTGTAGCCAGACGCTGGTCCGGCGGGAGGGAGCCCCGCGAGTGGGCCGCCAGGAACATCGCGCGAAGGTGGGGTGCCAGCACATCCGGTCGCAGCTTATACAGCTCGATAGGGATGCCGTTTGGGCCCATGGCCTTGCCAGATGCGACCGAGCGTATGGCAAGGGCAATTTCATCCGAGGTGGGAGCAGCCTCCAACGACTCCCTGTCCTCCACCGAAAGGGAGGGCAGCGCGATGTCCCGAAGCAGGGCATGGGAATCCTCCTCCGAGCAGGGAGAAACCGGGGAATACACCTCGCGGAAATAATCCGCGAAGCAAGAGACAATGTCTTCTGGCTCGGTGACACGTACACCATCCATTCTCTCGATCAGCGGGACCACACGATTCGCTCTCTCCTTTTTATCCAACCACGCAATCAATTTACCAGCCTTATCACCCACATCATACAGTCGCCCCTGTTGCTCTCTACTGAGGCCCCTGGCCGCCTCCGTGACGAGGGCCCTATAGGCCGCCTGCTTAAGGTGTAGAACATGTAGTGTGGCATCCGTCACCCCACTCCCCAGGTCACCCTCTAGTTCAGTAATTTCGGCTTCCACCCGGGTCACCTCCTCCTGTTCGCGCCTCCGGGCATGGGAGATAGAGGAGAGGGCCTCCCCTCTAAGAACTGTCTTGAAGGCTTCCCACAGGGAGATAGCCGAGGGGACAGACCCCACATTCTCCTCAAAATACCGCTGCAAGGATTTAATCAAGTCGGCACGAATAGTGGGGTCGCGCAGGTACCATGCATTGATTGGGGCTACCCTACCCTCCCCCCTCGGGAAGACATCAAAATGCAACAGGAGCGGGGAGTGATCTGAAATACCCCGCGCCAGATGGCGCACCTCTCCCACTCTCCCAGCATAGGCCGCAGGGACAAGGACATGATCAAGCCGCGAGAGGCTACCATGGGCACCCGAATGAAAGGTGTACTGCAGCTGCGCGGGATGTTTTAGTCGCCAGCAGTCTACCAATCCCAATGTATCTAAGAGGCCGGGCAGCCACGCCTGTGCCCGGGGGAGGTCCCTAGGGGGGTAACGATCCATAGTCCCAGAAGCCACCGCATTGAAGTCTCCCCCAACCACCAGAAGCCCCCCCGGGAGGTCAAGGAGGAGGCGCCCCAGGTCCGCAAAAGTGGTAGATTGTAACCCCGGTGGGACGTACACTGATACAAAAACGACTACTTTGCCCTCCATTCTCCCCACCAAGACCGTGTAGCGTCCCCTCTCATCATGGCGCACCTCATCTATTTCCAGCGGGAGCGAGTTCTTAACCATGATGCCCACCCCCCGCGAGCCTGACGTGAAGCCCGAGTGGGCCACCAAGCGATAGCCCCGCCGATTCATGGCATAAAAGGAATTACCAATAAGGTGTGTCTCCTGCAGAAAGACCACATCTGGAGAAATTCGTTTCAGATACTGCAGGACCACACCTCGCTTAATCCTATCCCCCAGTCCATTAACGTTCCACGACAACAGAGTCAAGTCCCTACCCCCCATCACATACAGAAGCCATCATTTGTCCCCCCAAGAGCACCTCAAAAACACCAACACAGTAAAGGGTTTGCCTTGCGGTAAAAACGAACAACACCCCACCCCAACCCACCCGTCCCAACAGAACTCCCCCCTCCCTGCACCCCTGCATGAGCCCAGACAGCCCCCCCAAAGTGCAGTGTGCCTGTCGCCCCATAGATGAAAAAACTAACTAGTCCCCCAGAGGAGGAGGGAAAGCCCCCAAGGAATCCCGCACGACCTCCACAGGAGGGGAACATACACGAGCAGTCAATGATAACAATAATATTGTCCTGAGCAAGGCCTACTATTTGTCCCTCAGTCCTGATCCGGCGGGCCCTCCCCACCAACCGCACCCCCCCCCACCCCCCTGACCCCGATCCCCGGGCAAAGTGTCCAACCAGTCCCCGGCCGCCTCGGGACGATCAAAAAAGTGCGTGCGGCCATCCACCTCTACCCTCAGCTTAGCTGGAAAAAGCATTGCGTACTTAAGGTTCAGGTCCCGTAGGCGACGTTTAACTCCGAGAAAACTCAGTCTCTGCTTTTGGACCGCCGGAGTAAAATCAGGGTAGAAATTGACGTCCATGTTGTCGAGTCTGACCGGTCCTTGTAGCCTAGAAGTCTGCAGGATAGCGTCCCTGTCCCGAAAATTGAAAATCCGGGCAATGAGAGGCCTCGGCGGGGCTCCGGCCTTAGGTCTTCCTCCGGGGACCCTGTGGGCACGTTCCACCGCAAAGAGTTTACTCAGCCCCCGGGGCTGGAGATGGGTGAGAATCAAGTCCTCCACAAACAGATCCGCCGCCTCCTCCTCTCGTCCCTCCGGCACCCCAATAATGCGGACATTGTTCCTCCGGGCCCGACCCTCGGAATCCTCCAGTCGACGATCCATCAGGGCGCTCGCCTGGCCAAGCCGGCGCACCTCCTTTTGGAGGGCCGCCACGTCCGTAGTGAGGCCCGAGGTAGTGTGGGCCAAAGAGTCGACCCGGTCATTCGTTTTGGACAAATCGGCCCTTACCAGGCCCACATCCACGAGGACCGAGTCTATCTTCTGCGCCAGAGTGTCAAAGCGCTGGTCCACCGAGGCCTTCATCTCGGCGATGGCGCCCATGACGTCTCGGAGGGTCAGATCCACGGGCAGAGCAGGAGCATCAGTCGGGCCCGCAGGGGACGTACGCGGTGCCTCAGGAGATCCCTTCTGGAGGGTGTAGCGGTCCATGTTGTTGGACTGATGGGCCGTGCCACGGCGGGTCGATTTCACCTTTGCCCGGTCGCCATCTTGCTTTGTGGTCATGGTTGCAGTCCCCAAATCGTGCCAATCTCCTCGAAAGGGCCGACAAACCAGTTCACGGGCTCCGGGGGGGGGGGCGACCACAGGTCCGCAGGCCGAATCACAGACGGCGGGTCGGCCGGGCACCCGGGCAAGGCCACACCACCGCACACCGCCCCGCAACCCTACCTCGCCCGTCAGCAAGGAGGGCGCAAAAGCGAAAGTGAAAGTGCGGGGTACGCGAGTCGCCCAGCCTTGCCCGCCGCTGTTGTTCACTTTGTCTCCGGATCGCCCCACTACTCCAATCCGGGGGGCCGGCGTGGAGAAGGCCGCAAACCTCAATCGGTGCTCCCGCCGGTGTCCGAGGTCCGATTTGGAAACGGAAAACGGGTGTCACCTCAGCTCGGGCTCACAAACACAGTCCCCTCATCTAGGACAGGATATAGTCAGGATTAATGCAGGAGGTCGCGGAGGTCCTCGGGAGCCTCGCACCTACGCGGCCATCTTGGTTGCGCGCTAGGCTCCTCCTCCTTATCCCCTGTTTTTAAGCTGTTTTCCACATACTCGCACCATAAAACTTACTGGCTCACCGCGATTTCAGCGGGTCCCCTGCCCGGTAGAGTGGACACCTAGCGCCATCTTGGGGGTAGGTAGGGACGGATAGCGGGCGCCATCTTGTGTTGCGGTCTAGCAGCTAGGCTGTCGCCCTAGACCTCTATTTAAGGCAATGATGCATGCGCGCAGCGTTGGCGCGCAGCGGGCGCGCTGTATTCGCGCCGGAGTCGCGCCATAGTCCAGCCCGTCTGCGCCTGTCCGCGCTAAGGACGGGCTGGAGGACGGACATGGTGCGAAATTATTCGCACATGCAGAGGCCAATAATGTAAGCTATTCCTATACGTATAATGATTTAGTAGTCCTTAGACCTTCACGCCTACAATGTCATCACTCTTCCCCTCCAGAGGCGTTTGTAGACTCTCCGGGTTGTGAATGCTATTTGCCACTCTGCACCTTGCCGCTAAATGGTGTGCCTTCAGTTAACCCTTCTATTTCATTTGTCGCACCTCCAAAAACTACGACTGAGAGTGGTTTCCTTATCAATGTCAGATCATTGGTGAAAAATAATATAGCCTTCAGCGAGTTTGTGTTGGTTCGAAAGCCTTCATGGGTGTTTCTAATGGAAACATGGGCCTCTGATTCCTCCGGTCCGGATCTTGTAGATGCCATCCCTGATGGCTATGCTCTTGCAAGATTGGACCGTGTGGGGCGTAGAGGAGGCGGGCTTGGGATTTTATACCAAACTTCCCATTCCTGTCGTACTACCCCCCTATCTGCCCCCTCGGATTCTTTTCAGGCCCTACATTTTATAATAACCTCTTCTCTCGCTGCCCCTTTTGCGGGTATTTTGATTTATAGACCACCTGGATTTAGATCTGAATTTAGTCAGAATCTACTTAACCTCGCAGAACCTTATTTCGGTTGTGAGCATCTGACGATCCAGCGTAACGTGGGCACGCGGTGCGCGTAGCGCACCGCGTGCCCACCGTGCGTGCACGGCACTAACTGCGTTAGTGCGCGCAAGGAACAAACTGCGTTAAGTGGGCGCGCACGCCACGAATGGCGTAAAGTAACTTAGCATTTAAAAAAACGTACAAATTCACTGAAAAAACCATAGGTTTCACACACGTTATAGTTAGGAATTAGCATTTAAAAAACCTTGCAAATTCACTGAAAAAACCATAGGTTTCACACATGTTATAGTTAGCTGGACATTTTACTGATAAAAAGCTATGAAATTCCCCCGTTATAGTTAGTGCAGGCAACTATAACTCACGCGACCGCAATCCTCTGCTGATGACATATGTGTCTTTATGAAAAAAAAATATTTGTAATATATGTATAGCTAAAATTTAATGGAAGAAGACATGGGCAAATAAGTGTCTAAATACAGTATTAGCATCAGCAGTGGATTGCGGTCGCGTGAGTTATAGTTGCCTGCACTAACTATAACGGGGGAATTTCATAGGTTTTTTATCAGTAAAATGTCCAGCTAACTATAACATGTGTGAAACCTATGGTTTTTTCAGTGAATATATATATGTATGTGTATATATATATATATATATACACACATATATACACACACATCTGCATATCTATATAAATACAAATATAAATGCATGCATACATATACATGTTATGTACATGAAAGTTTGAAAGACACTAATAAAAGCAAAGCTAAAAAGCCACCTAATTACAAACAGAATTGCTTTAACTTAAACGAGGGCGAGACCTATTGCATTTTTAATGCTTGTTCTGAAAGCCCCCAACTGATCAATGTATGGATTAGGGTAATTTGTTTACTTACATTCCCACCACTGTGTAAATTACACAAATCTAATAGATAATCTAGTTTTACACCTATGTATGGTCATTCCAAATCTATATTTCACTATTAGAATCCTATGAAAGTGAATAGAAATGCGCATTCAAGTGGCACCTGCTCACGCGGCATTGCCTGGGAGAGACACGGTTTGGGCAGTATACAAATCGTGATGTAACAAATACAACATACGTAGATAAGGACTGGAGGTATATCGGATTGAGAAATCTGTCAGACTTCGAAACACGAACTCTAAATCACGCAAAGGCAGTGCATAAACTCAAAAAGTCTGACAGTATAAACTTACTAGCACCGTCTGTAAGCTTCTACTGGAAAATGTCGGTAGTCTAACGCATAGATACTCCAAAGGCGCATGCAATTTGTCCGTATTTTCAGCACTTCCGGGTCGTAGAAAAACCAATCCTCTGCCTGAACTCATCCTCTGGGGTCAGTACATACTGTAGTAACACACACTCTGGGGTCAGTGCATATTGTAGTAACACTCACACTGGGGTAAGTGCATACTATAGTAACACTCATACTCTGGGGTCAGTACATACTGTAGTAACACTCACACTGGGGTCAGTACATACTGTAGTAACACTCACACTCTGTGGTCCGTACATACTGTAGTAACACTCACACTGGGGTCAGTACATACTATAGTAAAACTTACCCTCTGAAGTCAGTACATACCACAGTAACACTCACACTCTGGGGTCAGTACATACTATAGTAAAACTCCTGCTCTTGGGTCAGTACATACTGTAGTAACACTCACTCTGGGGTCAGTACATACTATAGTAAAACTCCTGCTCTGGGGTCAGTAGATACTGTAGTAACACTCACTCTGGGGGCAGTACATACTATAGTAACACTCACCCTCTGGAGTCAGTACATACTATAGTAAAACTCCTGCTCTGGGGTCAGAACATACTGTAGTAACACTCACTCTGGTGTCAGTACATACTGTAGTAACACTCACTCTGGGGTCAGTACATACTGTAGTAACACTCACACTGGGGGTCAGTACATACTGTAGTAAGACTCACACTGGGGTCAATACATACTATAGTAAAACTCGCCCTCTGAGGTCAGTACATACCACAGTAACACTCACACTGATGTCAGTACATAGTGTAGTAACACTCACCCTATGGTTTGGTACCGGGTCTCCCTGTACCTCTGGCTGTTCTCTGCTCTCGGTTGTGTACCGTTGCCATGGAGAAGTTGACGCTTAGACATGGAAGACGGAGTAACACTCCTGCTCTCGCACAGAACGCTCAGCCGCCATGATGGATTAGGGGGTTCCTTCAGCGTTGTAAGACAACAGAGCCAGGCCTGGTCACCATATTGGATAAGGAGACGGGACGTGACATTTAGTATTCCCACAGCGAGACCAGACTCAATCAGTTCGCTGTAAGGCTTTTGACCATCAAACACGAGACCAAGATTGTTTATAGCACTAACTCACAACCAGTTCCTTTTAAACATGTCATTTCCTGATCCAACACAGGATGGGACTGGCCGCCATGTTACGTAAGGAGGCGGCTGGAGTGCTATGAATACGGTGGCTGGAGAAGGCAGCCATGCTGGGTCGGGAAGAGGTGCCTTCGCCGCAGTGGGTCTGGCCGCCATGTTGTAGAAGGTGGTTGGATTTATTTATCGTTCCGCACAGACAGAACCCCCTCGCCGCCCCTCCCGCTCTAGCAGGCATTGTTTCTTTCGGGTTCGCGCTGTAGTTGCCCCCGTTCCACTTTCTACCTGCCTCAGCCGCCGCAGAATCTGACCGAAGATGGCAGCAGCGAACTCAACATGTTAGCGCCGGAAGTATAACTTGTGATCCGTGCTGCAGAAGAACTTCCGCGTCATTGGCGTGTGGAGGAGTAGCGTGTGCAGACGAAGTGTACGAAAAGGTGAGTATTGGAAATTAACAAATGCGTCCGGACGCCGGGACACCACCGCCTTTCTCCGAGGCGAAGCAGAAATGCCTCGGAGAAAGGCAGCGGCGGTTTCGGATTCGGGGGCGTGTTCTCCTCTTGCCATTGGCTGGAGGAGATACTGAGAAAAGTAGCAAAAAACACGCCCCCGAATCCGAAAAGGACGGGGCCTGTTCGGAGAGACAAACCTCTTCTCCAATGGCTGGCCAGCATTCAAGAGGCCAGCCAATGGAGAAGAGGGGAGAAGAGGTGCGGGTTCAAGCCCCTCTTCTCCAAGTCATTAAATCTCGCGAGCGAGACTGCGCAAGCGCAGCCTTCGCTAGCCGAGACCTAAAAAGGACATGCAAGGAGGGCTATAGCTGACTCATGTGCAAATGTTTGAGGGTTCTTTGACTATTACTATGACGTTCTCTAGGACAGACCAGGGTGGCAGGGAAGCCCACATCATCTTGCACAGGGCACGGGGCAATTCCTGCTGTCCTATGGGCAACCTCACATTTATTTTGGCTCATAGGCCTAGTGGGGCATCGGGCCCCTGTAAGAAGCTGTCCCTCTATATACTATACCAAAGAACGGTATCGTGTGTACAGAGTCCAGTGGATCCCCAAAGGCTTACAGAGGTAAAAGTAGATAAAACCTTACTCTCTATTTGTGGTAGTATGGGTGAGCAGTAAGGCTTTATCAGATGGTAGTGTGAAGCATTACTTCCACACACACATGCAAGAAATGATGTCACACACTCAAAGACTGAACTCAGACCAATGGTTTGTATAAAAAAAATCTTTAGTTGTATTTTATTTTTAGAACCAAGCAGGACTTGGTACAGGTAAGCAGAATTGTACTTTTCAAAACAGGTTGTTCAAAATAGCAATCTGGATGAAACTGACTTTGTTACAGGTTTTTAAAATATTTAAAGACAATAGGTATTTGCAATTACTTCATGATTACTTTTCAGATTACTCTTAAGAGTACTTTTTAGATGACCTTTTCTACTCAGTGTGGTATGCCTAGATATCACACTGGGACATTTCCTAGACAAAGGTCAATAAAACAGTTATGCATTAAATTTCAGGGGTTAGAACAAGGGATCCCCCAGGGTCAAGGATGCACTCAAAGAGCACCGTCAGCGGCACTTGGGCAGTCGGGTGTAGAGTGCTGAGGCCCAATATTAGCCTATGGGGACAGGGGGCCTTCGGTTGGTGGCTGTTCTCAGGCAAGCCACAAGGTTGAGTGAGCATAGCTCCCAGGGTTAAGCTCAGGGCAAAGGGAGATCCGAGTTAGCACACAAGGTGCACCCACAGCAGCGCAGGGGCGGCTGGGTGCAGGGTGCTGATTTGGCGTTGGGGCCCTGTTGATTGTAATGGGAGATATCCTGTCGGAAAAAAACACTGCAGGTTTGCGCAGGGAGGCTTCCTGGAGGCGGTCACTGGTTGGAGAGGTAAATTGGAGTGCAGGGGGTTGCCGGGACACTGTCGGTTGGGCCACCCAAGATTGTGGGGCATCGGGTGCAGGGGTGTCTTTAGGCATCGGGTTTCCTTACCAGCTCCTGTTGTGGTTGGCGGGATCCTCCAGCTAGAGGCTGCAGGCGTCGTCGGGAGGCTTGAGGTAGGTCAGGGATCACCAGATCCCAGGTCAGGTTCGCTGGGTGGACCTCCTCATTATGTTGGGCCACTCAAACTCAGGCTGTTGGTGTCGGGTGTAGAGTGGTGCAGACTAGCGGATTCGCCCATAGACAGAGTCTGGTTCTTGAGCAAGTCCGGTGCTCACAGGAGACAGAGTCTTTGTAGGGAAGGCAGGGCAGGTCCTCTCAGTTCTGGGGGCCTGATGGCTGCAGGACATGCCGGGATTCTGCTGGAGCATGTTGAGGTCAGGACAGGCTGGTAGGGGTGGGGCCAAGGCAGTTGGTGTCCTCCTCTTCTTCCTTCAGCATGGCTCTTCGGTCATTCTTCTTCTTTTTCTTGCTTGTCTGAGGAAGTAAGGATCAGGGTTGCCCCTAAATACTACATTTAGGGGCTTTTCAGGTAGGTACAGGTTGGGACCAATGGTTGCCTTTCTTGGGGTGGGTACACCCCTATTATGCCACCCTCGATTGAGAGGGGGGCATAGGCCTCTCTCTGGTTGGCTGGTTCTCCCCATCTTTAAGATGGTTGGGACTGAGAGCTATGCTTCGCTTCCCCTACTCCACTTGAGGGGTGGAGTTGGCAACGGTGGGCACACCTCTCCTCCCATCTTGGTTTTCACACTGATTCTTCCTCCCAAAGGGGGGGGGTTACCAATTGCTGGGAGCAGCAAATGGCTGGGTCAGCTCACAAAGGCGGCAAGTCTTTGAAGCTTTCCCTTCGTGGAGCCTGCCCTTCCTGGGAGAGGAGGCTGGGCACCTCTGCCCAAGATGTGCTTTGTTTCAGGACCCCGAGAGCGGGAGGCTCTCGACCCAGGGGTCCAGGAACATGTCTTGGGGTGGCAGCTGGCGAGCAGCCGCTCAGCAAGTACACTAGAGGTAGTTTTATTTTCAGGGGGAATCTCTAAAACGCCCTCTGAGTGCATTTGGGATTAAATCCCACACTGGTATCAGTGTTGGGTTTAATGGTCTGAGAAGTTTGATACCAAACTTCCCAGAATTCAATAAAGCCATTACGGTGCTGTGGAGTTTGTAATGACAAACTCCCAGATCATATACTCTTGATGGCTTTACTGCACTTACAATGTCTAAGAATGGAATTAGACACTGTAGGGGTACAGGGCTCATGCACCTGTACCCTCACCAGTAGTTTAGTGCACTGAGCTAGAGGGGTGTCTTACCTATACCATAGGCAGTGGGTTGTAGGCATGACAAACAGGTATGTGTTCCATGTCGACTCTTCACTTTTCTCTGCACCAAAACATGCAGCCTGCAAGAGCAGTATGTGCGTGTTAAGGTACAGGGCCTCTGAGGTTGTCACAATATGTGCTGCAGTCCTTAGAGGCCTTCCCTGGTCACAGTACCCTTGGAACCCATGGTCCCTTTTACAAGGGAATTACATGTGGCCAGAGTGGTGCCAATTGGGATGGAAAGATACAGTTTTAGGGAAAGTACACAGGCCCTGGGAACCTGACTGGGAGGGACCCACGGCCCATCAATTCAAAGTGCATCAGATATCTGGCAAAAAGTAGGGGGTTACTGCAACAGAAACCCCCTTTCCTACAGCCGCCTCTTAGTACATGCCGATGGATACCCTTTGATGAGGTTTCAATTCTCCAAGTTGCTTGGATTGGGGCTCAGGGCTATGAGATGTGACTCCATGGAGTTCAGTTCTCATTCTTTCAGGAATGGGGTGGCCACTGCAACGGCAGCAATAGGATGATCTGGTCAGGTTGTGCAGAGGATGGGCAGATGGTCCTCTGATTGTTACAAGCGTTATGTTAGATTGCACATGCTGTAGGATTGCTGCTAACTGGTGTCTTTTTTTCATTCTCTCCCAGTTCCTGTCCTGTGACACAGGTGGGAAGTTTGAAGTGCCAAGTAGATTGCCAGATTGTTGTGTAACCCCAGTGCATGCCACGGTGACAGAGTTGACAGACGTGTGGGTAATAGGCCATTCGTATGTACAGTGGGTTAAATATGTTTATTCTGCAGGTAGCTTTGAGGACCGGGCCTGCCAGGTGGGCTACCATGTGTCTTTCCATGGGCAAGAAGGGCTGCGTTTGGTGCAATCGCATATTTCCAGAGGCTCTGCGCATAGTACTTCTGGTGCATACATAAGGGGTATGGCCCATTCAGTGCTGCTGGAAGTGGGGCAAAATAAATATCTTTCAACAGAAAATGCCCCCCAAAAAACATCAATCAAGTATCTCTGTTATTTGTAATATGGCTGACAGTTGGGCCTTATTTTCTTTCCAGGCTAATTTATTTACAGAAACTTTCATTTTCTTTAAAATAAAGAGCGCACCTCTACTTGACCTGTATTGCGATCAGTCTTGAGACCCTACATTGACAAAAAATCCACTCTTAACCTTCCACCAAGTGATATTGTCAAAAAGTCTGACAATAATGAGCAACTATTGACAAATTGTGTACAAAAATAAATATGCAAAGTTAAAACAAAGACACAAAAAACAGAAAAGAGTCAGTGACACAAGCTCATAAAGCCCAAATAATTATTTGTAGATAACATTCTACTTTTAAGGCAGGTTCACTATTTTGGATGCCGTCACTGAGCAGCATATTTATCAAAGGTTTTCCGTCACCCTTGCACCATGCACAGGGATGCAGGGCAATGCAAAACCTGGAATGAGATGTACCAAGCCACGTAAGGCCACTTTGCGTGGTCCTTCACAGCTTGGAAAATCTGGAGGAACGCAAGGCGTCAGGGAGGCATACCATGGTTGGAGTGTGGGTGTTCCCATGCATCCACTTGTGTATTTTGGTGCATTCTCAGATTTGCCATGAGTGGTAGACCTGGGAATGCGTCAAAGTATGACGCCTTTCCAGGGGAGGTGTAATGTGGAGAAACATCTTTATTCTCCCTGTTTTTTCCTCTTTCTATGTGTGCTGCGCTCTGCAGCACTTGTAGAAGGAGGGAAAGGCCTTAAAGGATTGTTTTTGTGCTGGAGGATGTCCCTTCCTGCTCAAAAAACAATACTGCCCTCACAATGCAGGCGCCCTTGCACCATGGTGCAAGGGTTCCTGCATTGGCACTAGGCAGCCAAAAATGCACAAGCGCAAGGAGAGAGCAGGAATGTGCCACATCTATAGCGCATTCCTGCTCTCTCTCTATCACCCAGTGCAGTAAGGTGTCTTGCTGTGTTGCATGAAAAAATGATAAACATGGCCCATAATGTCTGCAGTGAATTCACTATTTACAAAGTTTATGTTTATGCTGCTTTTTATTGGCTGACTGTAGCAGGCTGGCTTAGTATATGGTGCACACTTATTTACGATAAGCACCTTGCTCTAATTCAGACACCCCTTATGGTGGTTTTAGTGGTTTTAGACACACATAGAAAGCTCTCTAAGGGGTAGCTGTGGAGAGCAACCTCCAGGCCTATTCCAGAAGGAGTGTTAAGCTACTTATTTTACGAGATCTAATCATGAAGTGTAAGTTAAACAAAAAAGAACCATACAATATATATATAAAAAATATGTCTATTTATTGCACAACATTCACTAACACATAGGTATATCTCCTACCCGGAGATATCAACACAAAAACACACACTACTTCAATTGTAAACAGGTAAGTAGGACCAATAAACAGTGGCTTCCAGGGGGAGACCAAACCATATACTAAGAAAGTGAAATGTGAACTGCGACCGAAGTCGAGACTTGGAGCAGGAGAATCAGAAGAGCTGGGGACCCAAGGAACCACCCAAGGTAAGTACCCAGGAACCCCACGGAGACTCTGTGCCGAGTGAAAACAAAGCTGCGTAATCAATAGAAGTCAACGGGAAAGTTGCGGTTGCAGTTTTGAAGAAGGACCCTTTTCAGTGGACCCTGAATAAACCCGGTGGAAGAAAGAAGGTTGTAGAGTAACCCCACCCGTGGATACCCCAGGAACCAGGATACCTACACCAGGGAAGGTGGGTGCATAGAATTCTCTAAAGCCGGTCAAGCTTTCTCAGTAAGAACTGCTTCACTCTGGAACTCAATGCTTGACCATCTTCGTAAGTTAGAGTCAGAACAAGCATTTAGGAAAGCACTGAAAACCTGGCTCTTCAGCCTACCGTAGCTCCCCCTTTTTTTCTCTGACTGCCGAATCCATGGTTAGCGCCAGGACACCTCCGTTGGAGGTAGCTGTGCGCTGTATAAATGTCCTATTGATTGATTGATTGATTGATAGGTGCAAAGTGACATCGGAAACTGCTGTAGACCACTATAGAGGACTTCAGTAAAGATGCCCCTGGCGAAGACTGTGCAAGAGTCTGGAGGAATCCAAGGGTTGATTGTTGAAGAGAAGAACCTGCAAACAGAGGGGACAGAGGCAATGCCACTTGGAGGTGACCAGGAGGCACGGAAGAGCAATGCCCACCGATGATGGAAGATGCTGGAGTGATGACGGTGACCTTGTCGCTGCAGCTGTGAGGACCAGGGAATGGTGAGGAAGACTAGGAGCCGTTCAAGAGCTGTCCCACATCGGAAGTCAAGAACCAGGGGGTTGGTGTCCAGCGGGAGCATCAACAAGCCTTGGTAGCAGCAACAGAGGTGAAAAACCAAAGAAGAAGGCCCACGGTGCAGAGGATGTGGTTAGGATGCTGATCTTGGCAGGAAGAGAGGCTAGAACGTCTTGTAGCCCGAAGATCTCTGGAGTGCAGAGCCAACAAGCCTTGGTAATGGCAAGTCGATGCGGTGCACAGGGGTTCAGTCCAACGAGGGATACTGGCCTCAAACTTGCTGAGATGACTGTTCAGGCCTTGAGGGAGTTGCAGAACCACCATCTGTATTGATGAGTCTTTGGAAGTCCATGGGACATCAGGATCAGCAGACTGGTCAGTTTCATTGCAGTGCCTGCAGATGCAGGGAAGTGACTCCTTCACTCCGAGGGGGATTACTTTGGGTGCTCTGTTAAAGATCCTGGAAGAAACACAGACACAGACGATGAAGAAGACTTTCAGAACAGCAAGACCAGGATCAGCAGGAGTCTTCCTTGGTGCAGGCTCAGTTCCAGGCAAAGTCCAAGGATCCAGACAGTTGAAGAGTGACAAGGTTTCAGGCTTGAGTCTTGTACGACGATGAATCTGAGGACCCACCCACAGGTAAGCTCTTTTATACCCTAAGAAAGGGATCAGGAGGACTCAAGGGTCCCTCCCAGAGGAGGGGCCGGACAGAGGGGAGGATACTCCCATGTCCTTTGTCCAGTTTAGCACCAGAGCGGGCTCCCAAAACTGGTTCTAACTGGAATATGCTGGGAAGGCACCAAATGTGCCCTTCAAAGTAGTCTTGTGGTGCTGTTAAATACCCCCACCCCAGCCCAAAACACTAAGTCTTGTCTGGGAGGTGGTCACACTTCTCTGTGACAGGAAACCTATTGATTTTACCTTCCCCTGCTCGAGCTCAGCTCAGCAGCAGGAGGGCAGAACTGTGTCTGGGGTCCGCAGCAGCACTAGCTTGCTGGTAGACCCTGGAAGGCTGTTACCGATATTACTGGGGGCTTCCCGGAGGAGTCCCTCAGTGCAAGGAATCATACCTCCAACACCAGTACCAGTAATGATTTCAACATGTTTAATACCCAACATGCCCAGGTTCAGCACAACCACTATATAGTTAGCCATCGCATAATGACAGATGGCTACTATATGTATCAAAATGGCTGACCACACTTACAAAGCCTGGAAAATCGACTCTGGGGTTTGTAGTGGCTGTTCTGCTCATGCAGGGGCGACCTCACACTTATAACCCATCACATTGCCTTCAGGATTGAAAGGCCTAGCTTAGGGGGGACTTATAGGTTTCAGGTGTAGTGACCTCAGATATAAGAAAACATATCTGCCACAAGTGGTGCTAGCACCAGCTTACACTGGCTGCAATTGCAGGTCTGTAGTCACAGTTTGAGTGGTCTCTCATGTGTGGCATAATACATGCTGCAGCCCATGGGAGACCCTGGTGTACCTATGCCCTGGGTACTTTAGTACCATATTCTAGGGACTTTCAGGGGTACAGCCGTAGCCAATTGTGGAGGTACAGAAGTACTTGTCAAGTCAAATTTAGGGAGGAAGCACAGTGACTGGGGTCCCGATTAGCAGGATCACAGTCAGACTAGTCATAAAAACATACTGACTCCAGCAAAAAGTGGGGGTAACCATGAAAGCATCTTATTTTCCTACACTGACCACCTAGGATACTTTTCAGGTTGGAAGCCAAGTGTTCCATTATTTATTTGTGGTGGCTCTGGCACTTCATTCTGGGACATGGTGAACATCTAGTTGCATGAGTCTGGCGACAATATTGCATATGCTATATTATAGACATTTGCATAGAATATTGTATTGTATTGTAATTGCATTTATATGGCGCTTATTAACCCTGATGAGGCGTAGAAGCGCTTTTCAGCGAGTAGCACACTACTCCGCAACCCATAAAGTATTAGTGGTGAATTAGAATAGTGAAAAATAAAAGTAATTTGAGTGGGGGTATGTTAGTCAGGTAATTGGATTGAGAAGGATAGTGGAGGGATAGAAGAGGGAAAAAAGTTTGCATTTATATAGTGTTTGCTACCCCTCATGGGATGTTGAAGCTCTTTTTTGGCGAGTAGCATGCTACTCTGAAACCCATAAAGGATTAATGATGAATTAGTATAGTGAAATATGAAAGTAATTTGAGTGGTGGGTATGTTAGTTAGTTTTTTGGATTGAGAGGGATAGCGGAGGGATAGAAGAGGGAAAAAGGTTTGCATTTATTCAGCGCTTGCTACCCATGATGAGGTGTTGAAGCGCTTTTTCAGCAAATAGCGCGCTACTTCAGAACATATAAAGGATTAGTGGTGAATTAGCATAGTGAACGACAAAATTAATTTGAGTAGTGGACATGTTAATCTAGTATTGGGATTGAAAAGTATAGTGCAGGGATGTTTTGGAGCTCATAGCAGTAGGAGGAGGCTTGGGATGAGTAAAAGGGAGGTGAAGGGAGAAGAGTCAGAGGGAAGGGTTCAGAAAGCCTTATTTTGTGTGATCGGAATAGTATAAGAGGTATGAGATGATGCAAGGAGGGGTATGGTAGGGAAGAGCCTAGAAAGGGTTATTCTGGGGATCATAGTAGTGGTATGAGGTTTGGGATGAATAAGAGAGGAGGTAGAGGATATATTGATAGAGAGATAGGGTGAGAAACAGGAATAGAAAATTACCTAATTTTGTAATATTGTTGTTAGTATGACCTCGCAGACCTAACCGTTCTAACTGTACACAATGCATTTTAAATTTATAAAATGTATCGCGTGTTATATAAATAGTTGTTGAATAAAAACATAGGGTGAGGGAACTTGCACGTGCATAGAAAAATAATCAATGTCTGTCTTGCACTCCTCGGAACAAGTCCAACCTCAAAAGGGTAACTTTACTGACCTGGTCCTAATAGTATCCAGAGATACTCCTGATGTCCACAGAATACACAGTGCGCGCATGTAGGTCCGGACAGTGAGATCTTTTAGGATTATGGATTGGGTGCACAGTTTTGGTGCAATGGGGGAGATGCCCAAGCTGTGAACTCCCAGCCCAGGCTTGTTGCGGCTGCGAGGCAGGTCTAATGCAAATCCCATAGAGAGCACTTCTAGTCATAGTGGAAGTGCAGAGGGGAGTGGCGTATTCTCTCATAAAAAATGTAGAAGCACAGCACTGTTGGGCACGTCAGTAAGGAGTGCAAACCTTGAAGGATGGACTCATCCCAATATACTGATAACCAGGGGACAGGACCAAAACCTCTGTAAATCCGGATGAGTCGCATTGTCTTTTACTGACTGTATTGTAGCATTTGTATAGCACTATATAACTCCTCTGTAGGTTACCGCTCCTTTGTAGGGTGCTGCAACGCGTATCCATATTCAGCGAGCACTGTTAAGTATTTGCTGAACTCATATTTACATGGGATGTTGTGCCATGATTGTCTCTTGGGCGTTACCTTGCCTACCACTGGAATGATTAGGCTGAGAGGGTAATAGGAGAGCAGCCACCACAGGTAAGCAGCCAGGGGTAGGACTGTTAGCCAGGTTCCTGCCTTCCGCAGACAGGTGGCTCCTAAAATTTCTTAATAAGCACTTTGTCCTTCTACTAATGGGACTGCCCTGCAGGGAGCCAACTCTACTATTTCTTACCAAGGGCAAAGGGCTCTGATATCTACACTATTCCATCAGTCTGCTTGCGTCATATAGTTGGAGTATTGTGCAATACATACATTCTTATAAAAACATAACTAGGAACGTCTGTCCATGTGGGAAGAATGATTACCTTAGTTTTCTCTTCAAAGCATGCACTGACATTGCCAATGGGCCTGAGTTATAGACAAAATTGCCTCTTTATTCACTGATGAGTTTAGTCCCCTAATAACTCAGCATACCGCAATCTGTCACTCATCCTTTCACTCTTACATCCATTCATCAACCCAGTGATTTAACCTTGCATTCAAGGACTTACCCATCCACAACAAAACCAATATGCAAACTCAACAAGCATTTGCAAGATAAAATCAAAATATTTAAAGTAAAACAAGGGCCTGGTAGGACTGTGTGGAGATCTGCCGGATGCTCTAAAAAAAGAAAAAGAAGGTAAGAAATTAAAGAGGACCTACGAAGGGAAAAAATGGAATACTAAATGACCGACCCACCAGCCCAGTCACCCAAGTGCACTCATTTTCAGGCAGTATGCTGTCATGGAGTAAGCATAATGTGGATACCATTCGAACAGACAGAAAGGGCAGACACAAAGACTCTCTATCTATGTTTATGTGCTTATGTAGATTTTTTATGTTAATTACAAACGCCTGACAGATAACTACCCCTACCAGACCCTCCTAATCCGAGAAAGGTCTCTCAAGGTTTATCACAGTGCAAATCTTCAGATTGCCTGACTAAGTGCTTTTCACAATGTAATAACTCTTTTGAGGCCTATTAGCTTTAACAAAGGATAAATAAGTCAGGCATACCACCTTTGTTGTGAATTTTCATAATAAACCAATCACACCTGTGGCATCTGAAATAACTTTCCTCTATGAATAAATCAGGCTCATAGCCTTTATTATTGTCCCATCACTTAACCAAATCAGGTCTACTATATCAAACATAGCTTTCTCACAAGGCATCCATCAGGCAAACAATATGCAGTCCCTCTGAAAAGGGCCTTTTAAGGATTATTGCACTGCAAATCGTCAATTCTAAGGAGCATATTCTCAAGGAGCTATCGACGAGTTATCAGCACTTTATCGCATCCAAATTGGCGATAAATATATCGCTCCATTCACAAGCTGGTTCACACAGCCGATATTACCAGTTTTGCGGCGATAGCATCCTCAAAAAACATCGCCACAGATGACCCCGGCAACTATCGCTAATGAGATGCAGAGTAGGCATTCCAGAGGAAAAATCAGCAACAACACCACACCTCAACATTCTCAATGACCAGCCTGATCTGCGATAAGATCACAAAACAGTTGATAAGGTGCGTTAGCAGCAGGAAACTAACACCTGCTCTGACCTGGTGCAAAGTCGGACTACAACCCGCACCAGAAAAGGGAGCCCAAACCACAGCCACACCTGAAGAACAACAGATGCCATGGATCCATTGATCATGCAGCTCGGAGCCCCAACAGGGCCACACACCCTCTGCCACCACCCCCAGGCCCCCCCCTGACCTCCCTGCCCCCTCCTGGACCAACACTGAGGCAGCGCAGATAAAGACAGCGACCTCCTGAAAACGCACCAACCTCACAGACCCAACACCAGGGAATGTCATTGCCCACCACAGGCTCAAAAGGACAACCATCCTATGCATCCTGACCACCATTGCCCACAGGCTGATGGTACCAACACAGTAACCCGGTAACCCAGCCTACGCTTGTGACTTGGCATTTGGCACTTCAATTTCTCGAACCAGTGCCTGGAATTGAATTGAATTTTAATTCTCCTCGTTTTGTGCTGTATTTAATTTGCTATTTTAGTTGGTTATCCCCTGTTTTTAAGCTGTTTTCCACATACTCGCACCATAAAACTTACTGGCTCACCGCGATTTCAGCGGGTCCCCTGCCCGGTAGAGTGGACACCTAGCACCATCTTGGGGGTAGGTAGGGACGAATAGCGGGCGCCATCTTGTGTTGCGATCTAGCAGCTAGGCTGTCGCGCTAGATGTTTATTTAAGGCGACAAGGCGGACGGGGAAGCTCTGACACGGTGACCCAGCCTACGCTTGTGACTTGGCATTTGGCGCTTCAATTTCTCGAACCAGTGCCTGGAATTGAATTGAATTTTAATTCTCCTCGTTTTGTGCTGTATTTAATTTGCTATTTTAGTTGGTTATCCCCTGTTTTTAAGCTGTTTTCCACATACTCGCACCATAAAACTTACTAGCTCACCGCGATTTCAGCGGGTCACCTGCCCGGTGGAGTGGACACCTAGCACCATCTTGGGGGTAGGTAGGGACGAATAGCGGGCGCCATCTTGTGTTGCGGTCTAGCAGCTAGGCTGTCGCGCTAGATGTTTATTTAAGGCGACAAGGCGGACGGGGAAGCTCTGACATGGTAACCCAGCCTGCGCTTGTGACTTGGCATTTGGCGCTTCAATTTCTCGAACCAGTGCCTGGAATTGAATTGAATTTTAATTCTCCTCGTTTTGTGCTGTATTTAATTTGCTATTTTAGTTGGTTATCCCCTGTTTTTAAGCTGTTTTCCACATACTCGCACCATAAAACTTACTGGCTCACCGCGATTTCAGCGGGTCCCCTGCCCGGTAGAGTGGACACCTAGCGCCATCTTGGGGGTAGGTAGAGACGGATAGCGGGCGCCATCTTGTGTTGCGGTCTAGCAGCTAGGCTGTCGCCCTAGACCTCTATTTAAGGCAATGATGCATGCGCGCAGCGTTGGCGCGCAGCGGGCGCGCTGTATTCGCGCCGGAGTCGCGCCATAGTCCAGCCCGTCTGCGCCTGTCCGCGCTAAGGACGGGCTGGAGGACGGACATGGTGCGAAATTATTTGCACATGCAGAGGCCAATAATGTAAGCTATTCCTATACGTATAATGATTTAGTAGTCCTTAGACCTTCACGCCTACAATGTCATCACTCTTCCCCTCCAGAGGCGTTTGTAGACTCTCCGGGTTATGAATGCTATTTGCCACTCTGCACCTTGCCGCTAAATGGTGTGCCTTCAGTTAACCCTTCTATTTCATTTGTCGCACCTCCAAAAACTACGACTGAGAGTGGTTTCCTTATCAATGTCAGATCATTGGTGAAAAATAATATAGCCTTCAGCGAGTTTGTGTTGGTTCGAAAGCCTTCATGGGTGTTTCTAATGGAAACATGGGCCTCTGATTCCTCCGGTCCGGATCTTGTAGATGCCATCCCTGATGGCTATGCTCTTGCAAGATTGGACCGTGTGGGGCGTAGAGGAGGCGGGCTTGGGATTTTATACCAAACTTCCCATTCCTGTCGTACTACCCCCCTATCTGCCCCCTCGGATTCTTTTCAGGCCCTACATTTTATAATAACCTCTTCTCTCGCTGCCCCTTTTGCGGGTATTTTGATTTATAGACCACCTGGATTTAGATCTGAATTTAGTCAGAATCTACTTAACCTCGCAGAACCTTATTTCGGTTGTGAGCATCTGACGATCATGGGGGACTTAAATTTTCATCTGGAGAACCTTGATTCCAGGGATTCCCTCTCCCTCTTGGACTCGATGTCTGCTTGTGGCCTCATGCAATTGGTTAAATACCCCACTCATCTGGCTGGTCATATCCTGGATGGGGTTTTCTCGAATGATCCTAGGATTTCAACTGGCCGGCCAACTCCTTTGGTTTGGTCTGACCATCTGGCTGTCCCCTTGGAGCTTCAGGCGCCCCATGCTAATTTTAGGCCCAGTGTTCCCAGTAGAAAAGAACCTAAGCGTAACTATAAGTTGATCTCCAATGAGACCCTGGCTCCCCTAATTCTTAATAGCAAGATCGCCACTGTGAGAGACGTCAGCTTGGCGGCTTGCGAACTGAACTCTTCCATGGGCAGGGCTGTCGATATTTTGGCCCCCGTCTCCCTACGATACTCTGCTAGGAAGAGTCCATCGGCCCCCTGGTTTTCTGACTCTCTGAGACGCTTAAGGCAGGGTTGTAGGAAGCAGGAGAGGCGGTAGAGAGGGCGAGTTGGGACAATAAAGAAAGGGAGAAGCATAAACTTTCTTCGAAAAGGTACAAGGCTGAGGTAATCAAAGAAAAGCAGGATTACTTCACTAAGTTAACAATCGCTCTTTCGTCCCCCAGAGATCTTCTCAGAATTGTTGACTCTCTGTGTACGCTGCAAATGCCCGACCCTATTGTCAGTTCTCAAGATCTCTGCGATAGGATCGCCCAGTTTTTCCACGCCAAAATAGCTGACATCTATTCTGCCCTGGAATTGCAAAGGGCTTCTCTGCCTCCCCCTATTACTTTGGCTGTATCTGGCCTTGGAACAGAAAACCGGACCTCTAAGGCGAGTTTGTCCAGTTTTCCTTTGCTTGCCTTATGCCAACTGGACATGTTGTTGAGTAAGACCAGGTCGGGGTCCCCTTTGGACCCATGCTCTCTTAAAGTCTTTAAGGATTGCAGGGAAACCTTACTGCCCCCCCTTCTGGATATTATGAACAGGGCAATACAGGAGGGTGTATATCCGGCCGTGTGGAAGAGGGCCGTGGTTAAGCCTCTATTAAAAAAGCCAACCCTGGATCCCGAAATTCTAAAGAACTTCCGACCCATCTCATTGCTCCCGGCACCAGCAAAGATGTTGGAGACCCACTTAAATGAACATCTGACGGCTTTTTTGGATTCCTCTGGTCTTCTTGATCAAGCCCAGCATGGTTTTCATAGGTTTCATAGCACGGAGTCGGCCCTTACAGTCGTGCTAAATAACATCCGCAAGGAGGTTGATCAGGGCCATACCACTCTTTTGGTCCTGCTAGACCTGACAGCAGCCTTTGACACCCTATCCCCAGTGACCTTAACATCTCGTCTTAGGGAGATAGGGGTGGAAGGCTCGGCCCTGAGTCTCTTGGCCTCCTTCTTGGATCAGAGGGAACAGAGGGTTAAACTGGGCGAATTTCTATCTCCATCCCTGCCTGTTCAATGTGGGGTCCCACAGGGTTCGGCCCTTAGTCCGACCCTTTTTAATATCTATGTGGCCCCACTTGCCAAGCTAATAAGATCTTATGGGATGGAGGTGGTTTCCTACGCTGATGACACCCAGATCATGGTGTCCCTCTCACACCCTGGCAATTCCTCTGCTCTCAACTTCAGGAACTGCATGGAGGCAGTTTCTCAATGGATGATTTTTAATTCATTGAAGTTGAATGGTGAAAAAACGGAGGTTCTTGTCTTTGGTGGTAGGAGATACTTATGGTCTGCTGAGTGGTGGCCTCCCACTCTGGGAATGTGTCCCACCCCCACTGACTCAGCCCGTAATCTGGGTGTCTTGATTGACCCCTCTCTATCCATGAATCAACAGGTAAACAGGACGGTTGCTACCTGTTGGGGCATTATTAAGATTCTAAGAAAAATAAAACACTACCTTGCTCCTCCGGCGCGCAAATAAATTGTGGTTGCCCTGGTGGTCTCACGGCTTGACTATTGTAATGCCCTTTACTCTGGTATAGACAAGGGTTTGGTACAAAGGCTACAAACTGTCCAGAACGCGGCTGCCAAATTTGTGACTGATGACCCGAGGCTTTCCTCGGCTACTGCTGTTAGGAAGAGCCTGCACTGGCTCCCTATTTCTGCCAGGATTATTTTTAAGATCCTCAGCCTGACGCACGGGGCTATATCTGGCCGGGGAGCGGGAGGGGTCAAGGACCTTTTAGTACCCTATGTCCCCTGTAGAAATCTCCGCTCTTCAGGAAAGAGCCTGCTATCTGTGCCTCGTTTTAGGAGAGCTAGGTGGGGAGGAAGGTCTTTTTCCCATTTAGCTCCTAAGTTGTGGAATGCTCTCCCCATGGAAATTAAAGCTCAACCTTCTGTTCTCCTTTTCAGGAAGGCATTAAAGACTTGGCTCTTTGTTAAGGCATATCCGTGAATTGGGCTCTGTGTCTTTTGATCTTATTTGTTAGGCGCCTTGATGCCTTTGGGCTTAGTCTGCACGTTATAAATTGTTTTTCATTCATTCAGTGGACAACCAACATCCCTCCGCAGACAAAGCTGCTGGCTGTGCTGCACCTGCTGGCCTCGGGGACATTCCAACCAACAACTGCCATAGTCGGATGAGTCTCACAGCCAGCACAATCCAAGTCCATGACAACTGTCTCGGATGCCATCACGAGCTTGGTACCCCAGTACCCATACTCCCCCCACACTGCGCATGAACAGCTGGAGACCAAGCAAGGTGTCTATGCCATAGCTGGCTTCCCGCACATGTCAGGGGGTAATTGACGCACACATGTCCTACTTGTGCCCCCTGGTGACACTGCACTCAATTACCTCAACAGAAAGCACACGCATTCCATCAATGTGCAGGCAACAGTGGCCTACCTGGGAATCGCCACCAATGTCGTCGCCAACTACCCAGGCAGTGTGCATGATTCCTACCCCTACCCACAGTCCATCATCAACCAGCGCTAACAGGATGGCACCCATGGAAATGCACTGCTCATTGGCAAGTACCACATAAACACACCACACCCCCCAACTCCACAATCATGCAAATCACAACTCTGGGAATGCACACGTCACAGACTCACATCCAACATGCCAAACAGCATGCCCACCCACCAGACACGACAGCACAACTTACTGTGGCAACCTGGGCTAGCCATGTACATGAGCCATCAACTGCATGGCACCTCAGCCACACAATAGCAGAATGTGGGGAGAGGTGGGAACCAGGCATGTGCGATGGAGGCAAATGACCCATGGATGAGAATGTACACAATGACAAGTGTGGCGGAAATGTGCTGGACAGACTTCAGTATGCAGACCACAGACATATCCATGTCTACATGCACTGCTCGTGTATGGAGTGTAGTGGACAGTGGACGCAACCATGTCACCCCAGCCAGTGGAGAAGATCGCGGAAATGTAGCTTGTGATGTCCACCCCTGTAGGCATGTGCGGAGTGGCCTGGCCCGGCGTACGGAGGGTGTTGATGATGATGCTGTGGCTCTGGGCGTGGTTCATTGCAGGAAATGTGCACATGCATGTGTATCTGTCATGGTGTGGGCCTCCTTTGTGGGGTGTAGGTGGTCCCTGATGGGACTTGAACACCCATGTATGTGATCTAGTTCGGCTTCCATGAGCCCTGCCCCCACCCACACCTGTTCGGCCACTTCCTCTTGGCATTCTGACACCTGGCATTGGGATGCGATGTGTGCCTAGGTGACGTGTTGGGAGCCAGTCGTGGTGGCGGGTGCTTCCTGCTTTGTGGTCTGTGCAGGGGCTGGGGTTTCCTCTGTGTGGCTTGGCTGCCCTGCTCCTGGGGGTGGGTTGCCTAAGATGTCCATGGGCTGTTGTAGGACGTCAGTGTAGATGGTGTGGTGGTCCCCTCCAGCATCAATGATGAGTAGTCTGGTCGGCTCTGCTGGAGGTGTTGTTTGTCCATCTGCAATGTGAAGGGGAGATGCATGTTGACATTGTGTTGAAATGTATGTTGGCACATGTTTCTAGTTTACATGCAGACTGTATGACAGTGTACATTGTGACTGTTTGGGAGTTGTTGGATATTTGATGCGGGACAGTGGACATTAGGACTACATGACGGTTGTGTGGTTGTACACGTGCATTTCCGTATCACAGTTTCCTGATATGTTAGATGTGATTGGCCTGTTCCTGCGCATGAGCGGACCCATTTGTGTCCTCTGTTCTGCAGTGTCGGTGTTGCGCTTGTCGATAGATGTGCTGTGATTGCTATGTGTGTGTGCTGCAGTGTGCCACGGGGATCAGGGACATGATCCAGGGTCGTTGTGGGTGTGCAGTGTGCTACACATCATTGTGCATGTGTGCCATTGTGCCCATCTCCCCCCGTCCCCCCAGTCCCTGGTCGTTACTCACCATGTAGATGTTGTGTCAGGTCCTCTCAAGCTGTGTCCTGACTCCCACCTCGTTGCAGCGTCTCCACACTGATGACTGTGGCCCCCGTTTCCTCCTGCTCCTTCTATGGCGCAGGACTCCCACCTCCTGTCGCCATTGCTGCCTTCCTGTTGGCAGCGGGTTCGTGCTTGGTTTGGCTTTTCACATCATGCCAGTGCCTCTTGGCCTCCTCCATTGCCCTCCTCGACACCCCGACTGCATTCACGTTGGTCTAATTGTGTGTCAGTTGATGGTAGTGTTCTGTCACCTCCGTGACGCTGATCTGGTTTTCCTGCGGACTGCACCCCGTTTTCCTCTCACTCTTCTCCTTGGCCTTCCCCGACCCCGTTGTTCCTTGCTGCTGGTCTGTGGGGCTTGTGGGGTTCGCGCTGGGCTCTGCACTCAGTCCGTGTGCATCCATGATGCTACGCAGTTTCTTTTTTTCTCCCATTTTTTCGTTGCTTTTATAGTGCATTTTCGCGCATGACGCGTGTGAATTGCACGCCTGTGGCTGGTTTTTGCTGGTTTTTGTATCGGGATTGGCCTCATTGCAACTTTTTTTGCGTTCGTGTTTCGCATTTTTGCGGCTTCGCATTGACTTTATAGCAGACATTTGACGCGTTATCTTGGGCCTATTTCATGTTACCGCCGGCATGGGAATACCATGTTACCACGGTGTTATTTTTCCGCGATAGACTGCGATATGAAGAGTTGCGTTAAGCTACTTTTGCGGTAGTTTTCACACGTTCTTGAGAATATCCCCCTAAATCTTTGTTGGAGGATGTAATCAACACCAAAACCCTTGCCTATTAACCTATGAGATTCCATATAACAAGAGGTGCTGGGATGGCGGTGATTCCCGATAGGCAGTGCACCTAATCACCATCACACCAGCCTGGAGAACATGCATGGCAGGCCAGGAGGGATCGATGGGCCGCAGCAGATCACGGTTTTTCCCGCTACCGTGTCGCACCTTCCGTGATTCCTGCGTTGTTTAAGAATTGTTTTCTCTGTTTGGCTCTTTTTGCCTTTCTGATATTTGAGAGCACTGTAGCAGGTGCCGAGGTGGAGGTGTTTAGCTTTATCAGTATTATTTAATGATATCCAGCTGCCACTGAGTCTTAGAGACGGCTAAGGGTATAAGCATGTAAGTGTGGCAAGCTGGAGAGACGCTGCCAAAAGGTATTGAGAAGAATATTTTGGCCATGTTCGCAAAAATTCCTCCAGTGGTCGTGCGCCCACAAAGTGCCAGAGATGTCACTTCCAGGGGGTTAGCCGAAATTCTTTACTGTGTCCTCTCCTTGATAGTCTCTATGGGAAATTGAAAAGCCAGCCAAGTGGAGGTAAATGGCAGAGTTAAAGAAATCAGGTATGTTTATGTGGCCTGGGAGGACTGTGTACAAGCCAATATTTGAGCAATCCTGTGAGTAGCAGCAATAAGTGAAGAAACAACAGAAGAAAAATACCGCTATCATGGACATCTGATAATCAGTATGATTACACTCTGGTAACTTTGACCCTAATGACTTTATTTAGGCTTTTTTGATGAAGCCAGTTCCAAGCTGAAATATGCATTTTACAAGGGTCTTGTTGCAAAATAATAAATTGTCAATAAGTACTGTACAATTTAGGTTTAAATAATCACCAGAAGGAGATGGTTACATAGTATACCAAAATGAGGTATACTATGTAGTAAGTGCCCCTTTTTTGATATGGTCACCACCACTTTTTGCCTGGTATTTGAAGCAATTTTGACTGAAGTGCACTGGGTTCTTGCTAACCAGGTCCCCAGTACAGTGCTCTTTCCTTAAAACGAGGCAACTGTACAATTGTTCCCCAACTGGCAAGATGTTTACCAACCCTGTAAGTTTCTAGTAAATGGTACCGCTGGCACCTAGGGCTTGGGTACTAAAGAGGGTGCCTAAGGGCTGCAGCATGTATTGTGCCACCCTAAAGTACCCACCACCCAACTCATGCAGACTGACATCAAAGGCTGCATGAAATGGTGCAGACAAAAGTGATAACACTGCATGGCACACACCCTGTGTGCCATTCCCACATACACTGCATGCATAATATGTAAGTCACCCCTACAGCAGGACTTATAATCATAAGGCAGGGTGCATTATATTACATGTGAGGACATATCTGCATGAGCAAGTATGCCCCTGTGCTGTCTAGTTCAATTGGTAGATAGTACAAGTAAACAGGAAAGCCATCGTAAGTATATATACTGGGCACTAGTCATTACGAGTTCCCTAGCTACATGATGGCTTCACTGAAACAAACCTACGGGATTTGGTATCAAGCACCTTGTCTTAATACATCTCTACTGATCCCAGATAAGACATGTACCCTGAGGGCAACTTAGAGGTGCCCCCTTACAACCTACCAGTCTTTTAGTATGTCGGCTGACTGGTGTCGTCCAACCTTCCACCACAAACATATTTCTGACCCACTGTAGGTGAGAGCATACACTCTCGGAGGCCAGAAACAATGCTTGCTCCAGAGGACGGTGTTCACACCTCCGCCAGCAGGAATGGCTAGTGAAGCTGCATACCAAGGCTAAGGACTTCAATACCCCCTCCGCCTTTGAAACAGGCTCCCGGCTTCCCCCAGACCCTGGAGATGCCACCCCCTGCCCTGAGCCTCATTAGGCACCAGGACAGGCAGATAATTAGCTATGTTAGAAGGCGAGGTGCACTACCAGGTCAGTCACACCCCTAAGGTGGGCTTCCTGATGTACCCCACAAAAGAAGGGTTCCACCATTTTGATTATAGTGGAAAAAGGAATTCTGGGACAGGGTTATACCCACTCCCCACAGGAAGTGGCCACATAGGGGGTGTAGTGACCCCAAGGGTAAGTATCCCATTGGCTACTCCCCTTCACTCCCCTAAATTGAGTATTTAGGTGGTTTCCTGACACCAGGAACTGAGATTCCTCTGACTGAAGAAAGAAAAGGATAAAGAAGACCTGAAGAAGCAAGAACTGCGGCTCCAGTGGACTTTGGCACCAAGTCCTGCCTGCCTACTTTGGCACCAAGTCCTGCCTGCCTAATTTCTCCTGTCTCAACAATTGCGACAAACAGACTCATCCTGCAGCTTTGCATCCTCCAAAAGCCTTGGAGGGCCTCCAACACTTTGCCAAACTTTCATCATCTCACATGAAATAGAGAAGCCCTTCCCTGCAGCTTGCAGGCATCGACAAAAACCTCCGGTTCACTGATCTGATGCTCACTGAGTCCACCGATGCAGCAGATGCCCAGGAAGAGGTCACTGTGCTGCTAGTCGTCAGATCCATGAGAAGACACGAGGACCAACCGGAGCCGCACTGCAACAATACCTGGGGTACCTGACCCCTTGCAGCAACCATAGCTTGTTTGAGTCCAATTCGGATTAAAAAAGCCGCCAAGAACAAGCAGCTGATGAGGTATGTCAGCATTTCAGAGGCCAGCATTGAGAGTGGCCCAGCTGTTCTGTTTTGTCCCCCTTTGAAGGTCTAACCGAGATCCGTGGGTGCCTTTGACACACGGGCACCAGCCAACCAAAACCCTCTGCAACAAAGCTCCCTGGCCCGGGTCCACAACAACCGATGGTGCTCCTCTACTTCCTGGACACCCATGAACCAAGCCCCTGTTGGGAGCTCCTGGACTTGTCCCCAAGATCCCATCTGCAGCCTGTTTCTAGGTGGCCCGCGCTTTGCCGATAGTAGCTCACAAGGCTACCAACCCGTCCAGCACCTTTGCACCCAGACACTCCTGGGCTGGTAAGCTCAAACTGCTGGTGGTACTTTGGACCTTGGCCCCTTACATCCTAAAGGGGAGCCCTGAGAACTATTTGCAAATAACCGTATGCAGTATATGCCTTATTTTCCATAGGAAAGCATTTGAGTGTAAAAATGGATTTGAGTGAACATTTTACTTACCTGCTAAAGTTCGTGGTATTAAAATAAATATATAAATTCTTTTTATTTTCTAAATTGGTCTTGACTTCCTTCTTGAGTGTATGGCTCATTTATTGAGTCTGTGTGTGTTCAACAAATGCAAACCAATACACTACACTCTGATAATCCTAAACTCCACAGTACCACAAATGAGAGCATTAGGGGTTATTCATTTAAGCCCCGTAAACCTATAAGGGTCGTCTTGACTTTGTATATAGTATACCTCATTTTGGTATACTATATAAAAAGCCAGCTTCCTCCATTGGTGGATCAGCAGTGGGGTTCAAGACTTTTGCATTTACTGATACCACATGGTCAATAGGTGATCCAACGAAGAAACCCACATTTGACTTTAAACAAAAAATTTGTTTGAAATGTTTCTACATTTTTCCAAATTTTCTTATCTGAACTGTTAGTGCGACCCCCAGTCCAACTGAATATAAAATGTTAAAAGTGTACTAGTTTGTTAGGCCTTAAAAATAGTTTCGATTTTTTTTTCAATTTTCTAAAAAGGTCCCAACCTTACTAGAAATTACTTCCACAGCGGTGATTGTTGAGGAGTTTGACCAGACCCCTTATCTGCTGCGTAAAACAGAGCAGGTAAGGCTCCTCTGTAAAAAGTACAAATGCACTCAAACCGTACAAAACTCAAGCTCCATTAGCTTCTTGCAGAGTTTGATGCCACACATCCTACAGGTGACACTGACAACCCCATAGATGAGGATGAGATCAGTGAAGATGAGTCTGAAGACAGTACTCCTGGGGTAGTCCACCCAACCTAACTAGAGAAGATGATGAGGAACCCCTCACATCTATCTTAGAACTGTACATGCCCCTATTGAGGGTAGGTCAGGCCAATCAAGGCAGGGAAAAGAGCCGGATGAAGAGGACTTAGTCCTTATGATACTAAAGGAGCAGACCTTGAGGCCAAAATCTTGGCCATAGAAAGAGAAAGGGCTGAGATGGGTTTAGGACCCATAAGTGGTGGCAGCAAAATAAATAGGAAGAGAGAGGAAACTTTTGATCTCAAAATCCCCAAAGGGATTGTCCCTAAATATGTTGAGGGTGATGATATTACCAGATGGTTTGCTGCCTTTTGAGAGAGCATGTAAAATGAGGAGTTGACACCAGAGATCCTGGGGTTCTTTACTCAGGGAGTTGTTCTCAGGAAAGTGCAGGGATAGACTCCTGACACTGGATGAGGCAGATGCCGAATCTTACGACCTCATGAAGGATACCCTGATTGAGGGCTTTGGACTCACCACAGAGGAGTATAGAATTAAGTTCAAGGAGAATCATAAAACCTCAAGTCAGTCCTGGCTTGATTTTGTAGACTTTTCAGTCAAAACACTAGGTGGTTGGTTAAAAGGGAGTAAGGTGCAAACTATGGTGGGCTTTATAAATAAATTTTGAAAGAGCATCTGTTAAGTAAGTGTACGTCTGAAAAATTGCATCGATACTTGGTTGACCTAGGTTTAGTGTCTCCCCAGGAGGTGGGGGAAAAGGCTAACCATTGGGTCAAGACAAGGGTGTTCAAAAGTCTCATGGGGGTGACCAAAAGAAAGGGATTACTAAGCCTCCCAAGGGAAAGATATGAGGCAGGCTATAAAAGGTAAAGAATATTCTCAAGGTCCCCTAAATCCAGTACAGGAGGGAAGTCCAGAGACACTTCACAATCCGAGGGTGGGTACCAGGGTAAAAATGGGGATCCCAAAAGGGTTGGGTGTTTCAATTTTAAAGCCAATGGACACCAACCTGGGGACTCATCCTGTCCCAAAAGGTGTCTTCTGGTGCACCCTCAGTTCCCACTGGGGTGGTGAGTCTCCAGATGGAATCCTTGGTGTGTCCTGACCAGGTCAGGGAGCACACTGAACCTACCACAATCTCAGAGGGTGGGGTGGATGTGCCTGCTCTGGCTGTCTGGCCGAGTAAGCTGGAAAAATATAGACAACATCCACATATCAATGGGGTTAGGGTAGAAGCACTAAGGAATACAGGTGCACTGAAAAATCCCCGAGTAGTATTTGGCTGAACAAACTTATCTATTCACCATTGCTGATAACCATGCTAAGGTTCATCCCATGGCTATGGTACCTTAGAGTGGGGAGGCGTTACTGGCCAATAGAAGGTGGTCATGTCCTCTGCAATTCCTGTTGAATGTCTCCTAGGAAATGATCTGAAGATCTCAGCATGGGCTGAGATGGAGCTAACATCCCATGCAGTTGTGCTGGCTATACCTGAATGGGTGTGCGTAAAAACCAGAGCATAGAGTAAAGCCCAGGGTAAAAAAGAGGAGTTAGAGCATGTAACAATGGCCCACCCTCCAGGAGAAAAAGTATGAAGTCTTGGAAACCAACTTCTGAACATCCACAAGCTCAGGTCCCCTCTCCTCAGGGAAAGACCTGTCAGCTCCAGAAAAAAACTGAGCCCCAGGAACTTGGGCCTTGCACGGCAGAGCTCCTAGGCCCAGGGGGACCCTCTAGGAAAGAACTGTGCCAGGGACAGAGACCCTGCTCCACTTTAGAGAGCCTGAGACAGTGAGGTGCTGCAGAGGAAAATGGAGATGTCAGTGGCTCACACAGGATCTATTGGGAGGAGGGGCTCTTGTATACAGAGGCCAGAAATTACAAACCTGGTGCCACTAGGAGAGTGGTAGTGCCTCAGCAATACATTGAGTTCTTACTTTCATTGGCCCATTACATCCCCTTAGCTGGACATCTTTGCCAGGCAAAGACTTGGAGTAGGCTAGTCACCCACTTCTACTGGCCAAACATACCCCAGAAGGTGAAGGACTTTTATAACTCCTGTGTTACCTGTCACGTCAGTGACAAGAAAGGTAACCACTCAAAGGCACCCCTTAATTCCACTTCCAGAGGTTGGGGCTCCCTTTGAAAGGTTAGGATTGATATAGGTGGTCCCCTTGACCCTCCAACAGCATCAGGAAAAACAAGTTACATACCTTAGGTAACGCCTTATCTATCTAAACAATATCTAGCCACAAATTCCTTACCTTTGAATTTTCCAAGGCATCATACTGGATCCGTAAGGTTTTTTGTGACCAGTACTCCTGCGTGCCGGTAGGTGGCTTCGGTTGGCTCTGTGTGGTGCCGTCTGAGCCAGAAGTGATGTCCACATCACCTATATAGTCACCACCATGGCGAGCAGACATTAGTTACTTTTCATGACTTTCCATGGCAGAAGTGCAGACTCATGAAGTGCACTGATACTGGTGCATCCAAACTAGGGCCCTGAAAAGGATCAGCCCTGACCCTAGAAATCTGTCCGCAGAGCATGGAGGATGGTTGGGTCAGTAAGGAATATGCGGCTCGATAATTTTCTCTACCAGATTAGGCATTACCAAAGGGATGTAACTTGTTAATCTGATAGAGACATATAGCCACAGGTTCCTTACCTTTGAATCGATACCCAAGCAATACCATCCTTGGAGGTGGGTCTGCAGAACTGAATAGGGAAATGCCTGTCCCTGCGGACCTGACTGTCCCTGGAGTAAAGCTTAGTAAACATGTGCAGGGATGCCCACTTTGCTACCTGACATGTTGAGGACTAGAACTTCATGGGCGCGCAGTGGTGGCAGTCTTAGCTCTGGTGGAATGAGCTCTTAAGCCTTACGGGAGCCTGCTTCTTTGTGACTGCGTAGCAGATCTTGATGCAGAGAAAAACCCAATCCCACTAATGATGCATCTTCCACTACTGTGAGAGCTGGTTGGGGAAAGATGAAGGGTCGCCCTCTGACCCAATTGTGCTTTGTTCGCTAACATTGCAGGTCCTTTGCAGTTTCCTTCTAGATCCGGACCATGGTGGAGAGATTCCCCTGATCCTGCGCTCATTGGAACTTCAGGTCCCACTGCAGAGCCCGCATATGCCATCTGGCATGTGTCACTAGCAGGATGCAGGACCATGAGGCCCAGCAGCCTCAGAGTCAGTGTCACCGAAACTCAGGATAGACGCTGAAACTTTGGTATCATAGCCTGAATATCTTGGAGTCGCCGCTCGAAACTGCAATGCATCCAGAACACCTCTGAAGAAAGGGAGCGTCTGAGAGGGAGTCAGGTGGGACTTTGGCATGTTGATAGCGAACCCCAGTGAATGCAGGAGGTCCGCTGTAGTCTGGAGGTGGGAGACGACATCCTGGGGTTAGACCGCTTTCAGCAGACAGTCGTCGAGATAGGGGAAAGCTGGCAACCCTGAGCTGCGCAGAAGAGCTGCGACCACCGCCATCACCTTGGTGAACACCCGTGGGGTGCTGGTAAGGCCAAAAGGGAGCTTGGGTAACTGAAAATGCTTGTGACCTACTGTAAACCACAGGTAACACTGATGGGGAGGAAGGACGGGGATGTGAAAATAGGAGTCCTGAAATTTCAACCTTACCATCCAGTCTCCTGGGTCCACAGCAGACAAGACCTGGGTTAATGTGAGCATCTTGAATTTCTCTTTTTGAGGAAATAGTTGAGGTCTCGGGGCTCTAGAACAGGACGAAGGCCCTTGTCCTTTTTCAGGACAAGAAAGTAGCAGAAATAGCAACCACAGCCCACTTCTGGCACCAGAACTCTCTCTATGGCTCCCTTGGCCAGGAGATTCATGACTTCCTCTGTCAGCCAGTCATAAGATGGGGGCATGGAGTGAGGGGTAGTTTCGAAGGGGAGGGGGTAGCCCCTCCGGATGATCTGTAGAATCCACCTGTCAGATGTTATGTACTGCCAGTGGTGGAAGTTATGGCGGATCCTGCCACCAACTGGATGCCCATGTTCTAGAAGGGCAAGAGTAGGAAGGTTTGGAGGCTGCAGCTGCCGGGGATGGTGGTGTCTAGACCAGACCGCTGGCTACCCAACATACAAGGTCTGTCGGAACCGCGCCCTCGTCCACACAGAGGCTGGGAAACTTGCTCTGCTTGGTGGCTGGGATAGGGTTGGCGCAGTTGAAAGCCCCTTCTGTGGCCACAAAAAGACTGAAAGGCAGACTGGGTACATGTGGCAGCTGAGAGGCCCATGGACTTGGCCGTAGCCCGCAAGTCCTTAAAGCAATCGAGCGCGGAGTCTCCCTTGTCTCCGAAGAGAGAGGTGCCATCAAAGGGCATGTTCTAGAGAGAAGCTTGGACATCCCCTGCAAAGCCAGATGTTCTCATCCAGGCATGGTGTCTGCGAGCCACCATTGATGAAACTGGTCTGCCCAGTGAGTTGTCGTATCCAAGCCACAGCATATAGAGATCTTCGCTGAGTCTCTCCCATCTGTAGCTGCTTGAGAGAGAATGGCCGGGGCCTCCTCCGGGGCCTGTGGCAGCACTTGTGCAACCGTTTCCTACAGCACGTGGCAATAACGGCCCTTAAAGCATGCAGTGTTCACTGACCGCATTGTAAGATTGGTGGAATGAAACAAATTATTTCCCAAGCTGTCCAGCCTCTTGGACTACCTGTCCGGGGGAGCAGCAGGGAACCCACCATAGGAAGCGGAGGCTTGGGCTACCAAGCTTTTCGGGGTAGGGTGTTGGGTGAGGAAATTTGGGTCCCCTGGAGCGATGGAGGTGGGTAATCATCCTATTCACAGCAGCCCCTGTGCCAGGTCTCCAGAAGGATGTCGGTGAGGGCTTCGTTAAACGGGAGTAAAGGTTCAGAGGAAGAGACTCCGGGTTGCAGCACCTCTGTCAAGATGTTAGTCTTGACCACCACCGAGAGCAACTGAAGGTCGAGGACCTCAGCCGCCCCCACTCCACCATTGCATATGTTGTTCCCTCCTCTGTTGCCACAGTAGGGAGAGAAAGCATGCGGGTATCTGAAGACGTGTCCAGTCTGCTGCCATCACCCAGTTTTTCACACCAGTACTATCCTGCTCATGCTGGTATTCTAAAGGGTCCAGTGACCCCTCCCATTCCTCCCTGACTCCTAGCCCTACAGACACAGGGGCCCTTTTGGCACCAGTATCGGCTTTGGTCGACACAGCTCTGTTATGTCAGGGATCACAATGGGGCTGGCGTCTGTGGTGCCAGGAGTATCGGCATCGGGGCCAGTGCCAGGGAAGGGTGCAGTGGCACGACCGGCACTGGTCTGGATCCATGACCGGATCCATGGGGGTCCATCGGAGATGCCGGCACGGAGCCAGATGGGGCGCCCTCCGACCCCACGGTGCGGGGTCGGAGGGGATGAACTTCTAGCATGCCGGAAGGTCAGGCCACTCAAAAACTAGAGACATGACCTCATAAAACTCTTTAATTTGAGTAGGGTCACTCCAGCTACCGGAAAACTGGGGAGACGCAATGTTGGCCCAGGCTCAGTGGAACCGGGCCCATAACGCCGATGTTCCTTTGTTGCGTCAGCCGACGGACGAGGAGAAGTCAAAGCGAGCTTTGACTTGTTTTTTTGTGCCTCTTGCCTGAGTGCCTGGTCAATTTTGAGTGGGACCAAGAGGACTTCGGACTCCTGGAACAGTCCTGAGATCTTCCTCCCGAGTGGTACCGTGGCTTCCGCAGAGTCGCATGCCGGGCTGCTAGCAGCTTGAGGGACTGCTCCCTCAAAGCCTTCGGGCACCATGGCCCGGCAGTCAGAGCACGAACACCACAAATACACAAGGTGCAGATCCGTCTCCGATGACAGGCACCACAGGGTTAAAATCCTGTCTTCCTCGATTATATCCTCAGCACCAGAAGGAAAAACCTTCAAAAAGGGTTGTCAAAACATCACAAAAATCCAGTCAATAACTGACAGAGGGGTAGCTCTTCTCTCGGATCAACCTTGGCTGATGCAGAAACAAAAGAACTGACGTCAGCGTGCTGAGGTGGTGCCTATATAGGTGACACAGAAGTCACTTCTAGTGCAGATGACGCTGACGATGTCACGTAGAGCCGACTTGCACCATCTACTGGCGTGCAGGGATACTGCTCGCGAAAAGCTTATGGATCCAGACTGACACCTGGGGAAATTCAAAGGTAAGGAATACTTGTGGTAGTGTATCATGCCATCAGGTATCCTAAAGCAATTCCCTTTAGGACTGTCACTGCTCCTGCAGTTGCCAGGGCCCTCATCAGTATCTTTATTAGAGTGGGCTTTCCTAAGGAGGTGGTGTCAGACAAAGGTACAAACTTCATGCCTGACAACCTAAAAGCCATGTGAGCTGAATGTGGGGTGACATACAAGTTTAACACTCCATATCACCCACAAACCAATGGTCTAGTTGAAAGATTTAACAAGACTATGAAAGGCATGATCAAGGGACTCCCTGAAAAATTCAAAAGGAGCTTTTCTCCTACAGAGAAGTGCCACAGAAGGAAGGGGCGTTAATCCCTTTGGACTTCTGTTTGGTCATCCTCTGATGGGACCACTATGTCTAATGAAGAAACGGTGGGAGAGACCTCGCAAGCAGCCTAAACAAGACATTGTGGACTATGTGCTTGGCCTACGTTCTAGCATGACAGAGTACAGGGATAAAGCAAACAAAAACCTTGAGGCTAGCCAAGAGATCCAGAACCTCTGGTATGATCAAAAGGCTGCACTGTTGGAGTTCCAATCAGGGCAGCAGGTATCAGTGTTGGAGCCTGTGGCACCTAGGGCCCCCCATGACAAATGGAGTAGCCCCTCCCACCCTTGAAAGGAAAGATGAAGTCACCTTCCTGGTTGCCCTAGGCACTTGCAAGAACCCTCAAGGGGTCATCCATGTAAACCGCCTGAAACCTTTCTATGACTGGACTGATGTGGCCATGGTCACTAATGAGGATCAGGAGGAAGAGAGTGAACCTCTCCTTTACCTCCTATCCCACAGTCCTAAAGATGGGTCAGTTGAAGGAATTGTCTTCTTAGACACCATCTCTGCCCAAAAGCAAGCTTACTTCAGTCAAGTTCTGAGGCAGTTTGCTGGGCTCTTTTCCCTACGTCTGGTCAAACAACCTGGTGTACCAATGATGTGAACACTGGAGACAGCCAACCTGTCAAAAACAAAATATCCAGACAGTCAGACCAAGTTAAGGAAAGCGTAACGGCTGAAGGCAGCAAAATGCTAGAGTTAGGGGTGATTGAGCCCTCTGAAAATCCCTGGGCTAGCCCAGTGGTCTTAGTCTCCAAGCCTCATTCAAAGGGTGGTAAACCAGAGCTGAGGTTTTGTGTGGATTATAGAGGTCTCAATGCTGACACCAAGATAGTTGCACACCCTATCCCTAGAGCTGATCAATTCATTAACAGGTTGGGGGTAGCTATTTTCCTCAGTACTTTTAATCTGACATCAGGGTACTGGCAGATTGGTTTGCCCCCAAGATTTAAAGAAAAGTCAGTATTCTCGACCCAAGATGGACATTACCAGTTCACTGTTATGTCATTTGGATAAAGAATGTCCCTGCCACTATCAAAGGTTGGTGAACAAGTCCTTGCTTGATTGGAGACTTTTAGTGCATATCTTGAAGATATTGCTGTCTATAGCTCCATCTGGCAGGATCACCTGATCCACCTTAGCAAGGTCCTTGACACTCTGCAGAGTGCAGGCCTCACTTTCAAGGCAAGCAAGTGCCAGATAGGGCATGTTGCAGGGATTCTGCACATATACAGAACTATGCACAGGAAACCAGGACCTCAGTGTGTAGTGGTGTACCAAAATAACCACCTCGGTACCCAGATCCCCTATCCGGCTAGCTATAGTGTCTCATTCGTTCCCCGTGCTACAGCGAAGCTACCAATGATTAGACATCCTAGAACATGCTACTCCGTTCCTCTCAGGATACGTGAGAAGAAGAACACTCTTTCGTTCAAACTCTCGTACTTGTCCACAACATGAGTAAATAGAGTCGAAGTATAGTTTAAAATGTTTATTTTAACTAACGTGCTCTATAATGCAGTATACAAGCCAATACTAGCAGCAAAATGCATAAGATCAAACAAATCAGCATAGTTACAATTCCATACAGAACAAAAGGGGAAATAATATTATAATGATAGTGGATACAGGACTATAGCGCCTTGCCACCCTCCTCGTGCTATAAGCTAGTTTATTATAATTATAGAAGACCTCCAGGCTTTGTCAGGGGGACCCCATACCTCTGAGTTCAGATGCAGGATTTTACATCTCCAGACAAGCACAGCTCTTCTATCCTGGAAAGCGTTTTCTCCAAGTCTGTTAACATGCATGCAAGGCAATATTAAAAGCACCAGATTTCCAGGGTTGCAGCTGTGTTCTATGTTATGGCTAGGGACGTGAGACTGACCAAAGCAATTCAACAGAGCTCATTGTTTTTTGACCTTGAACAGTCTGTGCAGATGAGGAGCAGAGTGTTCAACTAAATATATGAAATACAGACAGTTCTCATGTGAAAGCAAGCGAGCAAAGTGTTTACTATAAATGTGCCATGTAGTAACGTGAGCAAAAGCGGCAAAATGGCGGCCAAACACATACTAACTTATGCTAACTTAGCAATGTCCGCTGTTGTGTCCATATCCTCACTACTCCCTCCCCTTGTTCAGTCCATGGGAAAGTGGTCTTAGAGAGAAGACAGCTTTCAAAAGTCTGAGCAAGAATATAGAGCATTTGTATCAGTGATTTGCGGGGAATGTGAGGAGAGAGAAAGAAAGCAAAAAAAATAGTTTGTGTCCAAAAAGGCGCACAAAAAATAAAAAAATACAAAATAAATCCAGCATGGATATGGTGGTTGATTTAATCCAGCAGGGTGTATGAACAGTATGTTGCAATAGCCTTCTAGAGGAAGTCATTGTTCTCATCAGAAAAAAGCATTACCATTCAATTCAGTATAGTGAATGAACATATATGTTCTTCAATCATGGGGGCTTCCAGCACCATTAAAGGACAACTTGCGTGATACTCAATGTAACTGTTGTAGGAAATCATGTGCTGCTGCAAAGATATCCCATTCAGCCAGAACTCCCAGGGCCGCTGCGCAGGTCATAATCACAACACCGGAACATTCCTGCTCATGGGCCACTAAGGGACTCATTAACAGTTTAAAATCAGGTTGAGGAAATGCCGTATTGGAGAGGCAAAGATCCAATGCCCATTGAAAAGGACAATCCAAGCATGTGAAGACAGGCTGCACGCAAGTGAAGTAGGCAGCGCGAAAAGATAATCCTTAAGCCACGCTTAGTGTGGCCAGGGGCAGAGCACCGTAGCACTCAAGCATACGGCTACGGAGTATCTGCAGCCGTAGTTCGCCGTGCAGAGCCGCAGGAAGAACATTCATTTCATAGCAGGTAAATCAACAGCAAAACCCCAGCGGCTAAGGCAAGTAACAATGGCAAGCCACCGAATACGCTGGAAAAAATGGAATTAATAAATGCTGGTATCACACCAAATATAGTTTGAAAAAAGGTCACAAGGCCAGATCCCACAGCTTAAAAAAAGTGAACAATGCCTGTAGTATCAGACGCATTGAATATAGTGTGAATTAACGCACCGAAATGTAGTGGGAGATCAGTATTAAGAAGGGATTGCACCTCTGTATGTGTGTAAGCCACGTGAAGGACGAATGTCTCACGGGCAGATGTAAGCGCAATTTCTTTTTGGGATAACAATGCTCTTATTCTGCTCAACTTGTTGAAGTCTGCCTTCACGGTTGGAATGGAAGACCAAATCGAGTCATCGAGCCTCCCGTGTGGGGGTGGAAAAAGGACATTTTTACAGCAAACCACGCGTTGAGAAACCGTTACTATGTAAGGGATGCCGGCTAACATGCCGCATAATTCTTCATTATTTAAAAGCAAATAACTACCATTTGCAAGCAGAGTGAAAGTGGGTGTTATAGACGGCATGGGTATCCCTTTCAAAACACACGCAAGATTTGGGGCAGTAAGGTGACACGCGCCATGCAACTGGATGTTTTTACAAACAAGGGAATGACCTATTGTGGTGTCACATGATTCCCCAGTTAGGTATACTTCTTTGTCATCCCTAAGGCATCTGTATGTGAAAGGTCAGTGAGTACCTGATCAGTGTGCCAGGGAAGGCCCCTGCGGATCAATATGGAGACCCCCCTTGCGTATAAGGAGTAGACCGAGGAGTGAGATTCTCCCCGGTAGCGCGTCTGAAGTCTGGATAGAGACCCGGACATGAGGTGCGTCTCTTGCAAGAGACATATGTCCACCCTGTGTCGCTGCAGATGGGAGTGGATGAGCCTAACTTTTCGGTGGTCATTAAGACCTCGAACATTCCAGGTCCAACAGATAATTTCAGTCATGTTGTGGTATACCGAAGTGTGGTGCTGCGCTGCGCCGGCGGAAGACACCGCAGGCAGACAAAGACGGTGAGCAGCGACGTGGTAACGTCTGCCAACAGGAAAACAAGGGACACACCCCCAAGCATTTGTGTGGCGAGTGGGAAGCACATTAAGGGGACAGGCCAAACGATAGAGGAGACCCACAATGAGTAAAAACCAAGTGAGCTGAGCAAACCAGACGGAGGAGGGGCTGACAAGTCAATTGGTACAAAGGAAAATGTCATCGGCAGACTAAGTGCAGAGAAAAGCAAGGAACACAGTGCAATGATGCAATCTGAGCAGAAGGCGGCAGTCACAATTAACCAAACAATGGCAAACCAATCCCCCAACACAGTGAAGAATGTAGAAAACCCACGAAACACCCAACCCCAACCAAGCCCCACTCCCGGCAAAAAATACGTGAGAAAACAACAGTTCTGACAAAGCAGGGATTGGCCAATTGTAAGCAGAAACCATCCCCAATCCCAAACCCAAGACGCCCCGAACCTCTGCAGACAAAGAATAACAAAAAGACCCCCAACCCCACACCCACTCCAACCCCCCAATCAGGCTGAGCTACCAACCCACCCCACCCCAGGAACCCACAACTTGGAAAGGGGAACACCGCAGTACCATGGGGAATTATCCCGTGAGGGCATGGCAGGGCAAGGCATACACCCCTGCAGTAAAGCAGGGCGACCAAGCTAAAGTAGTTGTAGACATCGTACAGGAAAAAAGAGCAAAATTAGTACAGCACTTCAATCATTGTCACTAAGGCGATCAACGGCGTCTTGCCAAGATTTGGATGGCGATCAACGGGTTGATTTTATCAGCTTCCTGGCGTATGCCATGGCTTCACTCGGATCCGGAAAGACAAGCGTTTTTTTGTGCCCTGACGGACTCTCAGTTTCGCCGGGTAGGCCAGAGAATAAGAAACAGCATGTTTTTGTAGAATCCGCTTGGCAGGAAGAAATTCACGTCGGGCCGCCTGGACAGTGGAGGTGTAGTCCGGATAAAAAGAAAGGGAGTTGCCTTGGTGGTTAATAGCACCCCTGTCGCGTGCCGCACGTATTTATGTGAAAGGTAATGACCAAACGTCGTGTAGAAATGCACTGCCTAAGGCTTCAAAGTGGCCTAGTGGATAGTGTTTCATGCATAAGGTAAATTTAAACAAGGAAAACGGGAGAGTTATCACCCCATGGATGAGCCAGACAGCCGAGTCTGTTTCCACCCCAGAGAATAGCAATGGGTCTAACCATTCAATATACGAAAGAGAATACGTAGCATCTTTCATGGACATAAACTGTTGTTTTGTTGTCAAGTTAAATGGCAAAAATAAAGCTGACGCGTTCAAGTAATCCCATGGAACTTTCCCATCTTCAGAGTCTGTAAAGTCCATGGAAACTGCATAACTGAACGCAACTGATTCTGACCATGATACAAAACAGAAACATCCTCTTGCACGATGTCAACAACAGACGAAATAATATTGTCCAATGTGTAAATGCGGGAAGAAAGTGTGTTAATGCTATTATCAACAACAGCAAGCACTTTTTCAAGATTAGCCTGATCTATTGCCCTTAAACGTGAAGCTGCTTCAATTTGGGATCGTTTCCAGATTTCATTTTAAGCTGCATAAATAAATCTTTTTGGTCTAGGACAAGCAGGTCCCTTTATAAAATCTGTCAAATCAATGTCACCTGATAATAACGACAAATGTTGTTTAACTGAAGCTAGTGTCGAGTGTTGTAACCAATTTTGACAAAGTTTTCCAACGGAATATGTAGTAACTGAATGGGTGTTAGAAAAATGAGGATCAGGCCTATCCTGTGTGTAACCAGGAGCCTTGGCGTGGAAACGAAGTTGGCAAGCATCTGAACTAGTTTGCCAAACTAACCAAACGAGGGGGTCCAGACTAGACAAATTAAAGGTGTCATTTTTAAAAAGTGATTGTAATTCGTCCATGGAATAATTAGTAAAACAGAGCAGGGATAGCAGGGGCATTCATTTGCTTAGAAGTTGCCAAACCAAAACAGGTAGTTTGATAAATTTAGTCATTTAAAAATAAAATCTGTGTTGGGATGATGCACGCATGGTGTAACGCCTCTGTGCCTCGCACCTGCCAAGATTTAGAACCCCAAGCAGATTTAAGATCAATTATTTATTTCCACAGCTCATAGCCCCCAACTGTTAAATCATCTATAAAGTATTTAGAATATAATAATTTAGTGTGGGTGAGCATCACTTTAGAATTAGAAGAAACATTTAATTTAGAATAGAATGACCCAGGGTTTGATGTGTCAAAATCTGTAAAAGAGGTGAAGTTTTTCAAAAACGTTTTAGAGCTGCCTCCCAAAGGAGCCGGGCAATGTTCCCATTGTGTGTAATTAAAAACATTTCTAAATGTGTTAGCTTTATGCAGATAATGATGACCATAGTGCTGATAACAAAACAAATCGGCATAATTTGCAGTATTCAAATACAAATCTTCAGCATCAAAGGCAGCATAATATTTCAAGGATTGGACGGCTTGTACGTCCCAATCATCAGATCTTATGTTATGTTTCACTACATCACCCATTGAAACACAAAGTACATTTGGGACATTAATGATCTCTGTAGGGCCATGGATTTGAAAATCTACTGCATCCCAAACTATGCCGTCGACTACTGGCCAGGCAGTGATGTTAACAAAAGTCTGCTCTCTTTTCATGATGTGAGAAGAAGAGTGCAGAGCCAAAGTTCCATCAACCAGTTTAACAGCAAAGCATTCCGGTAGATAGTGGCCATTGATCAGAAGGAAAGAAAATGTTACAAACCCAATGGACATGAACAAAAAAATTGCGATGAGAACGAACCAGATGTAAGTCCAAGGTGGAACCAAATAAGTGCGTTTAAACCAGGTGACAAAAATTGAATATGTGGAAGGGGCCTTTGATGAATTTGGAATGTGAGTCAAAGGAAAAACGTGATTTATTAATGGCCTCAGGTCGTAAACCAGGCAATGACATTGTAGTGGGATATGCATATTCAGTTTCTTCATTAATAGGGGAAGCAGGGGGTAACAGCAAAAGATTGTTAACAGAATCCATCTCAATGACGGTGTTATCCTGCGTGGTGTTAGTAGCAGGCAAACCTGGATCTCTAGATACTGTTGTTGTAGACACCCCTGGTGTGATGCTATTCAGGACCGGCCAGATGTTGTAGCTTGACATTGTCAACTGAGATGTATTGGTTGTTTTTTCGACCAGCAGGTGGTGGTAAAATGACTGTACGAGTACCCTGCACTCCAAGCACTGGGACCGTTGCTCGATAAGAGGGGCCAAACTCTTTCTTGTTCTCCACCTTCTCTCAGGTCTCCGATTTTTGGTAGCCAGCTGACTACTGCAGCACAGCATCAGTGGGTGAGGGCAAATGTTCCTTTGCAAGACTTTCACGGGTCTCTTGTAGTTTCTGTAATACAGCAGAATGATTATCTACGTCAAAGGATGCGGCAGACGCCGCCATGTCTAGACCATCAAGGTCTGGCACAAACATTTTCATGCCGAAGAGCATTTTGTATGGGGTCCGCCCACCCAGAGATCTTCTAGGGAGATTATATAGTGCACGCTGTACGCTATACAAATGAGCGAACCAGTTCCTGCCACTCCCTATGACCCTAGCTGTCAAGGATTGCTTTAAGTCACGGTTAATTTTTTCCACAACCGAATTGCCCTCAGGCCTGTATGGAGACGAAAATTTGACCTGCACCCCCAAAGACCGCATGGTATCCTTGTACGCCTTAGAGGCGAACGCGGGACCTTGGTCCGAATGGAAGGTGCCACATGCAAAAATTCCCAAAAAGACACGCAAATCCCTGATGACAGTTTGGGTGTCAGCCCTGCGTTGTGGCCAAACCCAACGAAAGTGTGTGCATGAATCAACTGCAACTAAGATGAACTTATAGGCCGTATCTGAAGAAAAAGGACTGCAGTGATCTAAATAGACACAACCGAAAGGTTTATTAGAAATGCATAGCTGTGTTTGTGGTGGACGCGTTGCCGTAGACGGTTTAATCTGCTGACAAATGTCACAAGAAAGCACGTAATTACGGGTTTGTTTATATAAGACGCGCCACCAGTAACGCTGCTGCAAGATAGAAACAGTCGCAGACACTTCAGCATGAGCCGAGGCCATTCCTTCGTGTGCGGCTGTTATCAGTGCAGGCCTGCGGTCCGCTTTGGGAATCAGCCTGTCACCAACGTTGTTAATTCTCACGTAAGGAACATTATCAGGACTTAAATGATAAGAGTATTAGGAAGGGAAACCCTGCGGATAATTATCACCCTTCTCTGTAGCAGCTATTGTGGCCAAAATGTAATTAGCTATCTTATTCATGGATCTTGTACCTGCTGCAACTGAACACGTGGCTACTGTTGATTTGGCAGCTTCATCTGCCAAACTGTTGCCAACTGCGTGTACTCCTACGCGCTTATGGCCAAGAGTATGAATTACTTGTGTGAGGGGCAGATGGTCTTTAAGATCTGTGACTCGAACCCAAAGCATTTTATGTTTAATTGCGCTGCCCTTCGAAACACAATAGTCATTTTGAGACCAAAATAATAAGTTGGCATTGAAAGACTGAACACAGTAGTAAGAATCGCTTACAATTAAAGTAGTCACTTTTGGATCTGCAAACTTCAGAGCCAGTACCAAAGCGTGCAATTTGGCTAATTGGGCGGTACAGTCACCTAGTGCCTGTGTATGGACAACTTTGGACTTGAACTCTCTGTTCACTATGGCACCTGCCACTATAGCACACGCCGCCGAGTAAGAATGTTTAGACCCGGTTGCTGGTTGCGCTGAACCGTCACTGTAAATGATACATTGCTACTGCTCAAGTGGGCGCATTGACAGAGGAGGAGGATGAACAAATTCATACTGTAAAAACTCCTGCGTACGCAATGAAGAGTCAAAAATAAACGTGACATCCGGCGAGGTCAACAATGTGGCCCATTGTTTCCAACGGGGATGCAAAGCCTTTGAGTGTGGTACACTTGCCTTTGTCACCGCATCAAGAGTGGAACATGGTGTTACAACCAAAATCTGTTTTCCTTGTGCCAGTGCGCGTTCCTTTTATTACACGTTGTATGTCACCTTCAATGAGAAGAACTATGTCATATAGTCTGTCAGGGGGAGCCAGTCGGGTGTCAGCTGTCTCAACTGTGATGAAAGTTTCAGTTGCTGTCGCCTCCAGAAATGGACGCAGTGCTTGCCGCACTATGGTAACTTCCGCTGAGCTGTCTAGCAGCGTTACTGCCCATGTTAAGTTCCGGAGCCGGGTTCTCACCGTCTGTGGCATATCTCGCTGTTAAAGCAGCAACCTTCTTTTTCTGAAAAGGCAGGCGCTGATGGGGAAAATCGTCTTGTTTCCCTTTGCCATCAGACTGACGAGGCTGCTCATGTCCTTGCGGGGCACCTCGACCTCTGCCGCGATCATGGCATTCCCCACCACCGGCTTGTGAGCCCAATGTTGCCTGTGAAGAACGAGGAGAACGCTGATCAGGAACCTGAAACCTGTCAGGAGACCTAATTCTCGCGCGGTCGCGCAAATCATAAGTGCGCTCAGAAGGTTCGGGAACCGGTGACGCTGCACGTGACCCTTGTGTCTGTTGTTGCTTACCCTGTTTCTTATTTTTCCAATTATTTTTAGGAAAATTGGGACGGTCATCTTTAGCAGACTGAGCCGTCTGTGTCTACTATTGTGCTGGTATTCTAGCGAAAGGCTTAACACCCAAACTATTGCGCCCAATTGTTCTATAAGCTTTTGCAATAATTTTTGGTAATTTGCGGGGTTTCTCCTCATCCCGGACAAGGCGCAAAGCATTAGACACTTGAAAGTTAACTACATCTCCCTTGACATTCGCAAGGATCAGATCAGCAACTACGTCAAACACTCCGACCAACCTCATTCCTAACTCCACAGCTGCCTCCAGTCCGTGTTCATCCTGAACATGCTTAATCACGGAGGGGAGCACAGTCATAGATGGTGTGCCGAAACATTTCGCATACACCGCCGCAAACATTTTACCCCAATTTTCACAATCAGTTACTTCGGGTATTAAGTCTTTCTGGAAACTAATAGTAAGAATCCTGTGTTTCTCCACAGGAGTTGTATTTGGAAATACTGCTTTCAGCTGGTCAAATTTCTCCGCAAGCCAATAGGGTAAATCTTCCTTATTCTGTGGACACTTGCAAATAACCGAATTAACCATAACCCGACTAATAGTTAGTCCTACAGGTCCAGCTGGTTGCGCAGTACTCCCAGGTGCTCCCACCTGAAGATTGCGTGAGACGTATTGTACTAGAGCCCTATCCACCTCAACCAAGGAGGTGTGTAAGACGCGTAACTTGTCTACAGTGACTGCTAGTTAACTTGGATGTGGTGAGTTCCCGGCCAAAACTGGCAAAGTGTCCCCGGAATAGACAAAGGGCCTAACCGGACTAGGCTCACGGTGTGGGGTAGGGCACCATTAAACCAAATACGGTGTTGCCATGCTGAAATCGGAACCTCTAGAGTTGTGTATGGCCGATACGCTATAGGGGTTGCAGTGGGAGAGTATTTATGGAATAAGTCATCATCTCCATCCACTGCCGGAAACGTAACCCAAGAATAAAACACCTCAAAGTGGTGTGCCGGATCAGCTCCCACCACACCAATGAGTGAGATACCCGCGTTTGGCACTCCATAAGCAGTCAAATGACAATGGAGAGCCCCGCGGCTATGTGCCGCAATATCTACCTCAGTCATATTGAGTAAAAAGGAAGAACAACCTAATGCATGGCAGCGCAATGGGAAAGTAACTCAAAAGAACTAGAAAACCATTTAATGTATCAAATGGCCATTGTTTAAAGGTGCAAAGAAATCAACTGCAATTTTCTCCCACGCTTGTTTGGGAAAGTCAGATATATTTCGCGAATGCTGTGTTGTCTTGAGAGATAAGCAGTTGCACATGTGACATGCTTTCAGTTCCTTCTCAACTCGTTTATCAAGGCTAGGAAACCACATGCTGTCTCTGAGGGCTATTTTGGTAGCTACAATGCCATGATGTTCTTCGTGTACCAGTACAATGACTTGTTGTCTCAAGCTCTCAGGTATAACAATTCTCAAACTTCTTAGCATGATACCCTATTGAGTAACAGAAAGTTCTTCTTGCACATTTTTTCATTTTTGATATTCAACTTCATCAGTGAGAGGTCGAATATGTTTTCTCCATGATTGTGTTGCAATTATATCCTTGAGTGTGAGCAAGTCTGTCTGCATTGTTGGCAGCAAGAATCTGCTCAATGGATAGTGATGCAGGGGTGCTGGACTTTACTATGAAATTGAGATATGCTTCAGCCGCTTTAGATGTTGCACTGTGAACCTGTAACAGCACTTCATCCAAAAGAAGGGCACTTAGGCTTTTTAAGGTCCAGCAAACGTGCCCGTAACAAATCGAAAATAAGAGGGTATGCAGTTCCTAATGAGGCAAAGGAAGCAACGTCCGATGAGAAGAAAAGGTTGTCCCTTAGGAAAAGAGGGTAAGGGGGATCCCGCCTTTCAGAATTAGGGCCCTCACACACCCAGCCAGCTGGGTGTCATGCTTCATTATAGGGCTTGCTCCTCGTCAGGTCAGCACTGCAATACCTGACGGGAATCCTATGAGGGGCTCTTTGGTGGCGATCTTTTAATTCTTGCCGTATGGTGCCGTGGGTGTAAGGGACCTAAAAGTGTAGATGTGCTAACGTGAAGATCAGCAGACCGTGCAAGGATAAAACAGGAAATGGAAGTCCAAACAATTTTTTTTGTAATGAATCTGGTTTCCAACCTGGTTAAAAATATATTGAGTGGTGCCTTCCTGATATAATGTGTCAGGATATTGCGCTCAACTTCATGTGGTCAACATGTTTCTTGCCTCTGTGTCAGAATGATCTGCTGGCAATTCTTCAGGACCTAGAAAGGACTGTCTATCTACACTATTAGTGGTGTTCTGGTTTACTAACCGTGATATACCACGCAGTGCACCTAAAGATGTGGTACCTGTAAATGCGATGGCCAACCTATTGAGATAAAATCAGAAATTGTTAAACAGTAGCAATTGTCTGTGATAACTTCCTCAACATCAATCTCCCTTGTAAGCATCACCATGTACACTACAAGCAGATCAAGGTGCGTCACACACAGTGAAAACATGGTGCCTAAAATCTTGCGTCCTAAAGTCATGACGTGCTCGTGAGAAAATATATAAGGTAAGTTAAAAAACACAATCGAATATAGTATTCCATATAAAAATGATGGCTGACATATCAAGAGAACAGCACACTCACCCAAAATCGATTGGTGACTGGCACCATCAACTCCCGGCAGGTCAAGACACCTGGACTTTCCAGTGTCCTAAAGAAAGCAATTAGGGTTGAAAAATGGTGGAAATCAAGTCAATCGATCATACACCTGAGTAAAGGGTATGCTAATCAGTACAGATCCACAAAGGTAAATGGACATACTCTCACAAGTAGGTAGAAGGCTGGTTAAAAAACGGGTCTAGTCAGGGGGTTGCCATAATCGGTAGAGAGCCCCAGCCCCCAGGCCCAAGTAAACGTATGCATCACAGTCCCAGATTCAGACAGTACTGTGTCTCACCCGAATGCAGGGACCTGGAAACTGGGAAGACCCGGAAAGCAGATGACGTGTCAATACTGTATCCCGGGTCCTGATGGTCAAAGGGCTCCCAGGCGGTACAGAGTGTGTCTGCTGTCACATTTGATTAACACACGTGGACTCACCTCTTGGTGGGGGACGGACAATTCAACCCCCATGGGCTCCACATACAGGGGGGGATAGTACTCATGTAGTATGGACTGCAAGATTGGCGCACGACCTACCCACACACTGCCGGGGCCGGGAGGTGCTGTTCATCTCGCTTGTGGCAGTGATGTAGTCCCGGAACCCGGTAGCTGGTGGGAGGGGCCACCAAGTACCAGCATCCAATCCCTAGAGCGCTTACCCCCCAAGGGGGGGATATTAAGGTGGCCGCCATGTTGGATGTGCAAATTTCTAATAGGGAAGAGGAGTTTCTATGGCGGCCATGATGAAGTGTGGGATTGTGACCACAAATGAAAAAAATACTTGTTACACCAGAGTTGGTGCCAGAAGGGGTAAAACCATCGAGGACAAAATTATGTGGTTGTCCAAGGGAGTGCAGTAAAGGGGGGGAGTCAATTGCCACCGTCTGATCCTGGAGTGCCCACCCCCTGGAGAGGTATGTTAATATGGCCACCATATGGGATGCAATAATTTCTAATAAAAATTCTAGGGCGGCCATGTAGGAGTGTGGGATTGTGACCACAATTGGAATGACACTACTCTTAACACCCGGATCAGTGTAAGAGGGGGTAAATCAAACAGGACAGAGTCTTAGGTTGTCAAAGGGAGGTCGAGTACAGTAAAGGTTCTAGTGCCGGGGGTAGAATGTTGCCAGTGGGTTCTACACGATAACAACATTATAAGTGGGAACACTCCCCATGGGTGGGTACTCGGAGTCACTAGTGTTGTGGTCCCCGGTGTAATGGAAGGAGTGGATGAAAAAGAGTCAGAATAAAAGGGCTATTATCTATTTAATGTACTCCAAGGAATGTTCTCTTTGAATCCCTGTTTGTCAGTGGCTAGGTGGTGTACCCACCTCTGTTCAATCCTGAACGGTGCTCCTGCCGTTATTTGTAAGTGGGCCTCGAGGATGGCCCAGCGCAAGGTGTCTGGTGAATGTTTGACTACCTCAAAATGTGTGCACATTTTCGTGTTAACACGGTGACATCTGATGTTACTCCTGTGTTCCGTGATGCGTATTTTGATCATCCTGTTGATCATGCCAATGTACCAGAGGTTGCAGGGAAAGCTGATCATGTAAATGCAATTAGCAGTATTGCAATTGGTATGTCTTCCTAACTTCCAAGTGAATTTTGTAGAAAAAACTATTTCCTTGGTTGGTTCAGTTAGAGGACAGACAGCGCGTGAACCACACAGGTAATGTCCCATCACTGGTGGTAGGTCCCAGAGAGGTCTCTGTAGGTTGATTTTCTGAGCTTTGGGTCTCGTTTGTATAAGCATGTCTTTAAAGTTTCTCGTGCGCTTGAATGCAAACCTAGGTGTAGGCAATTGGAGGATGCCTGATGTGAGGATACCCCAATGTTTTTTAGTTATGTTTCTGATCCTGTTGGAATCAGATGTGTATGAAGTGACACAGGTGAGGACCTCTGTTGGATCTTTGTGTTTGGTTTCTAATAAGGCCTCATGGTTGATGTTTCTCGCCCATTTCATTGAGAGCGCAATGTTGCGTGGTGGGTATTCTTGTTTGCTCAGACTGTCTGCTAGATCAGCTGCCTCGGTTTTATAGTCTTCCAGAGAAGTGCAGTTCCTCCTGATGCGGAGAAACTGACCAAAGGGTAGGTTTTCTCTAAGTTCTCTGGGGTGATGGCTACTAAACAAAAGGAGGCTGTTGCTGTCAGTCGGTTTCCTGTACAGTGTAGTATTCAATCGACCATGTGATATCCTAATATTAAGATCAAGAAATGGGACATTGGTCTCAGAGATGATGCTGGTGAACTTACGATATGGATAAAGAGTATTGATCCATTTACAAAACTCCTCACAGGTAGATCTCTCACCCTTCCAAAAATGTAAGATGTCATTAATGAACCTTCTCCATAGTATAAGGTTAGGAATGTAGGGGTTCGAAGCATTAAAGATCGCACTTTCTTCTAATGCGGCCCTGTAAAGGTATGCCACACACGGGTGAATGTGCTACCCATAGATGTGCCCTGGGTCTGGTGGTATAGTTGGTTTTTATACTCAAAGACATTTTCTGTGAGGGCCAGCATTGCACATTCCATTATAAAGGACACTGGTGCTGGGGAGTCCCAGTCTGCATTGTTGAGGGCATCTTCTATCACATTCAAGGTGGCATGTTGAGAGATATTGGTATAGAGTGCCTCCACATCCAAAGTGACCATTGATCTGATCTCTTACGGACGCTGGACCTCCTCTATTAGGCCCAAGCAAGAAAGAGGCAGTCTTTCTCACCAGGGGTTGCAAAAAGTGGTCACAAAACCTAGATAATGGTTCTAGAAGTGAACCAATCCCTGACACGATGGATCTTCCTGGAACAGGGGTAGTGCCTTTATGGATTTTAGGCAAGATGTAAAAGTAGGGTACCCTGGGGTCTTTCGTAATAAGGAAGTCGGCTTCCTTTTTGCTAATCCACCCTTCAGTTTCAGCTGAGAAAACCATCATTGCAATGTTGGTGGAGAGGAGTGTCGTAGGATTATCAGTAATGGGTGTAGTATTTGTGATCACTCAGTTGTCAGGTACATTCGATGTCGTAATCAGTGGTGGACATGATAACTGTTGCCCCTCCCTTGTCTGCTTGTTTGATAGTAATGCTGGAGTCGTCAGCAAGAGATCTGACAGCTGCCAGTTCTGCTGTTGATAGGTTATGGAAGGGCGTAGGTGTAGTCCCACTAGCTGGATCCTTGAGTACTGCTTGCTCAAAAGTAAGTACTTCGTTGGGTACCATACTACTATTGGGCATAAAGTTAGAGGGGTTATCTAACTCAGAGTCCCTGGAGGGGCGTGAAGGTCTATCCTGGAAAAATGCCTTGAGGCGTATTTTTCAGAAGAAACTCTGGATTTCATAATTATAATGGAACCTGTCAGTTTTAGGGGTAAGGACATAACCAAGGCCCTTCTGTAGTACTCTTTTCTCAGGATCAGTAAGTATCCTTGGAGAGAGATTGACTATTAGTTTTTCTTCATGGATTGGCTCTATGTCTCCACTGAATGTTGTGGTTGTTCATGCCATTGCACTCGCTTTTGATTCCCTCTTGTTTGCCCTCTTCCTCTGCCTCAGCCTCTGTCTAAAAAAGGGGGATTGTTGTCTGGGAAGAATTGTGGTTGTCCTAGTGGATAAATAGGGAATTGCCAAAAGGGTGTTCCCTGATAGGGCGGCATGTTGTATTTAGGGTACATGGGACGTGTCATCCGTCTGGAGCTGTTACTGCCCCAGCTGTCAGTGCTAGAGTTGCTGTTAGAGGAGGAACCTTTCCTTGTAGTGTCAGAGCCATCATCTGAGGAATAGCTTACTTTAGGTGAGGTACAGTCGGCTTTTAGATAAGGATATACTTTTTCCTTATCGAATTTCTGTATATCTTTTGGTAACTTAGTGTACTCTATATTATCTCTAATCTTGTTGTTAATCTCAGAGCGTTTGGTCTTGAATGCAAAGATTTGGATTGCCTTTTTAGGGCGCCTTCTGCGATCTGGATCCTGCCCAAAAGAGTGTCAGCTATCCTTTTAACGGTGTTAATGATCAGGATAAGCCAGTCCCTAGTGCACTTCCATACCACTCAGGACCACTCTTTCTTGAAGACAGCACCTTCCAGAAACAAACGTGGGAAGTTGCTCACTATGAGACTGTTGGGGGCTATATGGGCCCGCAAGTATTCGGTCATCATGGCACAGTGTAGAGTAATCTTAAGCCATTTACGTTTCATTGACGTGAGAGATGTTCAGTGTTGCCCCTTTTGCAGGGTCATCCCTGAACTTTTTGCCTTCCTCCTAGCCTTTTTTCTGACATGGTGTTGGTGGTTTTAGGACTCTTGGCACTTTAGCACTGCTGTCCAGTGTAACGTGAGTGTGCTCTCTGTGGTAAACATGGTAAGATTGGTCTACACTTGTTTGGCAAATTTAATTTACCTGTCAGTCCCCAGTAATGTGGTATCTTATATACCCGGGCTGGTAAATTAAATGCTACTGGTGGGCTTGCAGCGCTGCTTGCGCCACCCACCAAAGTAGCCTTTCAAACCTGTCTCAGGCCTCTGCCATTGCAGGGCCTGTGCCCGCAATGTTACTGCCCCTGTGACGTGACACCTAAAGTGTGTGCCACGGCTGTGACCCCCTTTTACTGCATCTCAGTCACCCCTAAGGTAGGCCCCAGATAGCCCTATGGGCAGGGTGCATTGTAGGTAGAAGGTAGGACATGTACCTTAAGTGTGTGACATGTCCTGGTAGTGACAAACAGCCATTTTGGTTTTTCCCTGCTGTGAGGCTGCCATCTCATAGGAATGCATCTGGGATTCCCCGATAAGTGTTTCAGTGGTAATTCCTGATATGAGAGGAGCAGCGTGGTCAAGTTTGGTATGTTTGGAATAGTAATAATAATTGCTGTGCAATTGTGTGCACAGATTTATTGTCACTATTTTAGAAATGCCACTTTTAGAAGTTGGCATTTCTGTGTGCTATGTGTCTCCCTGCCTGATGTGTATTGCATGTCTGGCTCTGGAGTGACAGGTGCTGGTGAGGTGTGTGTGGCTCTAGGAAGGGCAGGGTGAGTCAGCGCTAGGCTGAATAGGAGATCTGCATTTGGAGTAGTGGAAGGAGTAGTCCCCTGACCCTGAATAGGTCTGTACCTGCCTGGGTAAATGCTGACTCCACCCCCCTGTGGTGTGTCTGATGACCGAGCCCCCACCTGAAAAAGGGAAAGAGGAGCACGGTAAACAGAGTGCTCCAATATCCCCAGAACCAGTTGAGGCTGGTTCCCCCCCAAGCCCTGTGACAGGGAAGAACAAAGACAGAATGGTGTGTAAATATTGGGGCTGTGACCCCATGTGTGTGTGCTTCTTTGTGCTAATTGGGGGCTTGCTGCTGCTGGGCCCCAGGAGGAACCGCCACGAGTGACTGCCTCCCTGCTGGAGGGCCCTATGAGCTGGCCTGCCTGGGCGCAGCCTTGTGCCTGTGAACTTTGGGAATTGAGCGCCTTGTGAGCACTAGATCTCTCTCCCAGGACAGGGAGAGTGCTGATGCTTTGTAGCGCTGAGCTGTGACAAACCCCGAGGGAATCCCGATGTGGGGATTCCCCCACACCGCCAAAGGACAGCATTGTGGTAAAGCGGGAGCCCACCGCACATTTGGTTATCTCCTGCCGCATTTTCAGTACTCCTTTTAGCGGGAGCCCACCCCGCATTTGTGCCTTTAAGGGTGGGAACCTACTCTGCACGTCTACAAGGAGAGAGGAGCCGCCGATTGATGAAAGCGGAAGTCAGGCGAAGCCTACCTGGAGGCGTGCCCGGCCGGAAGCAGCACAGCTGGAGACGAGGCAGTGTCGTGACCTGAAGGAGGCCGGGAGCCTACTCCGCCTCCAAGAGCAAATCAGGAAGGCAGGAAACAGCTGCTGGGTCCAAGGCGGGGCTCCCGTGGCCTGAGAGAGCCCCGTGCACCAGCACAGCAGCGGAGATGGGGCTAGTCGAGGCACATGGTCGGTGCCTGCCCTGCAGCATCAGAAGAGTCCCGGTGAGTGAGGCCGCAGAGGAGGGGCTCGCCCGTAGCCTCGAGGGCTCCGTGTGCCAGTCCGCAGAGTTCTAACTTTGCCAGCGAGGGGTTTGCCCAGGCGGGAGAGGCTGAGTGAGGCTTCCCCACCCCCCTGAAGCATTGCGAGTGCTGACTGAAGGCACCAGGAGAAGCCCCGGTGAGTGGGGCAGATGGGTGCCAGGTTGGCGTTCCCTGAGGAACCGTGGTGCCAGTGCTGAAGTCATTCTTGGGCAATTTCGGTCCCCTAAAGTCCCGGAGTGGGACCGGAGAGGCAGGGTGGTGCCAGTGCTTGTTAATTGTCTCAGCTGCACCGCGAGAGCGTGGGCAGCTGCAACGAGGGGGCATCTTGAATTTCTGAGAGCAAGGAAGGAGTGAGATACACTCCCCTGCCCCAGTGCATTACGCACATTGGTTTTGCTGCTTTGGCAGCCAGAGGGTTACTTAGGCGGCCCTCTAATTACAAGCCCTGACATTTGGGACAAAGGCCAGTTTGAGCCCTCTAGAAAGGCCAGTTGGCCTGGGGTCATGTTTGGTAATTTTTGTGTTCTGGTGGGAGCGCAAAGAGGATGAATGCACCGTGTTAGGGTTAGTGTGGTGCATTACTAATGTGAGATTGCATAATGTGTTTATGCTTATGATGTTTATGCATAATGTGTTTTATGCCTAATGTGAAGCAGACATAATGCGTTTGTGTTGCTAATGCTAATGCTGAGTATAGTATTTGGCCAGTAGTTACTGGTAGTGTTTTATATTTGCTACTTGTGCTTTCTAAAGGTTCTGACAGTGGCCGGATTGGCCCTGTCATGTAAATAATCCCCTGTGCATGTCTACCTGGTGCCAGTTGGCACAGTGTATATTGTGTGATTATGATTCTAATGTGTTTTGGATAATACAAAGGCTATTTTTTATATAACCTTGTGTTCGCTGTTTTCTTGATATATCAGCCACCATTTTTAAACGGTATACTAAATTCGATTGTGTTTTTTAACTTACTTTATATATTTCCTCCCGATCACATCATAACTTTAGGACTCAAGTTTTTAGGCATCTGATGTTCTACCTAATCCTCATAGCAAGAAGGGAAATTTGTAAATTATGGACTGAAAGCTCTGCCCCCTCATTGGCAGTAGTGGAGAAGCTCAGTGACCTTCTTTGAGAAGGTGGACAGGAGAGCATCTACGAGAACCGCTGGGGGCATAGTATGGGACTTACTTTACACTGGGTAGATCAGTGGTCCGATGATTACATCTTCTCATAGCATCGGGCCTAGGAAGCAAGCCACACAAAAAGGGGGCCCAATAAACAATGCCAGTTGTTTTTTGTTGCTTGATCAAAGTAGTCCAATCCACTAGGCACCAGGGTCATCACAATGAGTAAGGCGATTATTTTGAGATTGGAGAAGGTATGAGGACTAAATAAAAAATAAAAAAAATAGTGTCGATAGACAGTCCTTTCTAGGTCCTGAAGAATTGCCGCTAGATCATTCTGACACATAGGCAAGAAACATGTTGACCACATGAAGTTGAGCACAATATCCTGACACATTATATCAGGAAGGCGCCACTCTATATATTTTTAACCAGGTTAGAAGCCAGATTCATTAAAATTATTTTGTTTGGACTTCCATTTCCTGTTTTATCCTCGCACGGTCTACTGACCTTCACGTTAGCACATCTACACTTTTAGGTCCCTCACACCCACGGCACCATACGGCAAGGAATATAAGATCTCCGCCAAAGAGCCCCTCATAGGGTGTCCGTCAGGTATTGCAGCGCTGACCTGACGAGGAGCAAGCCCTATGATGAAGCATGACACCCAGCTGGCTGGGTGTGTGAGGGCCCTAATTCCGAAAGGAGGGATCCCCCCTTCCCTCTTTTCCTAAGAGACAACCTTTTCTTCTCATCGGACCTCCCTCCCTTTGCCTCATTAGGAACTGCATACCCTCTTGATTTTGATGCTGTAACAGCACTCATGAGAAGTAACCTGCAGGCTTATGCACAATAGTATAATCATACTCTTACAATTGCAACCCTCGCGTCTCGATGCGAGGGGGCATCTTGGCTTCTGGATTTCTGAAAATGGTGAGTAACGCCTGGTGGTCAGTGACAAGGGTAATATGCATTGCATACAGAAACACATGAAAATGTTTGCAAGCCCACACTACAGTCAAGCTCTCTTTATCTGGCTGAGAATAGGTATGTTCAGTCTGAGATAGACTTCTGCTGGCATAGGCCACAATGTTGTCTCTGAGCATTTGAATGCCCATTGTGTTGAGCAAGGATAGTGCCCAACACCAACAGGCTTACGTCTACTACAATCTCAGTATGTAACTTTGGATCAAAGTAAGCCATTTCATGTTGCATTTTCAATTGTGTGTTTGATTTTCTTGAACCTTCGGTCACATTCAGAGGACCCCTTGAAGGGAGTATTCTTCTTTGCCAAGTCTCTTAAAGGGGGCACTCACTGTGGCAAAGTCACAAATGTATCTGGAGCAATAGCTGGCCATGCCTAAGAAGAATCGCAGAAGGGTTACATCTTTCCGGAGACAGGTGCATGGCAATGCTTGTACCTTTTCAGGGTCAGAAGTCTTCCACCCTCAGAGAAAGGATGCCCAACAAATTTGAGTTTGGTCTTGTGAAACTCACACTTTTCTGCATTGAAAGTAAGACCTGCATCAGTGAGCAGACAGCATACTTGTCTTAGAGCTTTGTCATGCTCCTTTTGTGCGGCCTTAAACACTTGTATATCATCACTGTAGTTAAAAGCATGTATGATGGGTTGAATTTTTCGGCAAATGACATTCTGAAAGAGTTCTGCAGTCGACGACACTACAAAGCTAAGCCTTTTGTGTCCGAACAAACCAACATGAGTTGAAAAAATAGTAATGTACCTAAAGTTCTCTTCTAGCTCGAGTTGATGGTATCCATTGTTCAAACCAAGACAGGAGAAGACTTTGACACCATTCAACTATGTAATCATGCCCACTATGTGTGGACCTGGATGTCTTTCTCTCTCAATTCCTCTGTTGGCCTGTCACATATCAACACAATTGTGCACTGCACCTCCACTGTCTTTTTTTGGCACTGCCACCATGGGTGAAACCCATGGCGTTGGGCCAGTAGAGCGTTCGATGATGTCATGCTTTAATAATTCTACTTCTTTCTCAACGGCCTCTTGTAAATGAAAAGCAATCTGATGGTGTTGCTGAGCAGTAGGATGAATGTCTTCATTAATGTGAAGTTGCACCTTCATTGTCTTGAGTTTCCCTAGTCCATGAAATGATGAAGGGAAATTACTTACTTCTCAGAATGTGCATTGAGGTTATAGTTGATGGATACGAATCCCATGTCAGCAGCAGTGCTGAAACTGAGTAGAGACACACTCAACGAAGTACCTTGGAGAACATGAATTGGTGCTTGTACTGTTGTTTTCTTATACTTCATGGTCGCTACAAATTACTCTTGACTTAGCATGGGCATAGAAGCAGCCCTTGTGTACACCTTTGTTTTAGATGGCGTCAGACGTGGTACCGGAGAATGTTTGTTGTATTTTTCTGCCGGCATGATATAGATCGATGTGCCACGGTCTACAATGAAAGTTGCAGGAGAGCCATTCACCTTTTGCTTGCTCTTGGGGCATCGGCTAAATGATTTTGGTCGCTCCACATGGCGATCTCTCTTTGACTTATGTTCTTCTTTGGAAGCAGCCAATCCTACATGTGCATGTCTTTCTGTGGTCGACATCACCATTGCAGATACATCTTCTTCACTGTCGCTCGATGAAGAAGCTGAAGAGTCTTTGGAAGATTACTATGATGACGATTGACTTTGTTTAGTCTCTACTTGCCTCAATTGATGTTGCCGTTTGGTCTTGTGTGCATGGCTAGAAAGATTCTGGAACCTTTTGGTGACCACTTTCTCTTCTCGTAGTGATGCACTTAGTTTCTGTTTCGCTTTGCAGACCACTATGAAATGGTTTTCTCTCCCACAGCCTTTGCATATCTGTCCAATGGCTGGATATTTACCTTTGTGTGGAAAAGAGAATCCACATCTGAAACACAATTTCTTTTTCTTCTACGACATCGTCCTTGGGGCCTCCACTTTGTGTTTCTGCTTACTTTTCATGATCAATGCTGGTTCATTTTGGGTTGTTCTAGATTCCATATCACCAGCCTGTTGAACTGCATGTTTCTCAGCTCTTGCAGCCTTGAGTACCTTTTCTAGACTGTCTCTCTCAGCATGCGCCATCTGAATGAATAGGAGAGGCAATCATCAATGACTGAGACGCATGGCTTTTTCATCATTGAATTCACTGAACTTGCAGTGCTTGAGAGGGTATCAGGTCTTTAAACAGACTCATCCATCGTTTCATCAATTTGCTATCTTGCCTGGTTGGCATTGGATTGAACTTGGCTTCCAACATTTTCTTGATTTGACGGTATGATATTTCATCAGCTTGTGATTTTTTTTATTACTTATTTCACTCCATGACCTGCAAGGATCTTTAAATACTTGATCTTTTTGTCATCTACCTCTCCTACAGCATCTATGAAGTCATCAAACGTTATGATACATGCAGTCCACCAGGTGCCAATATTTTACTTTTTGGCTGTGTCGAACGACTGGGTGGTTTTAGGAATGTGGCTGCCCCATATTTGGCGCTTCTTTCAACAGCCATTGAAGAACTTCAATTTCAAGAACACCGTTTGAGTTGTGCTGAATGCCATCAGCTACCTTTTTGGTCAATTCTGCAAGGACCAATGGCTTCGCAGACACAACCCTTGTATTTGTGTTTGAGTTGCCTTGCTGGATTTTGAGGTTGTAAGGTGCTTTGTCTGTTTTTCGTCGGTAAGTAGACTTTCATCTCTTGTACCTGATTGTCACTGCCTTTAGCATTTCTTGCATCTGGTCATCACTGTCTCTAGAGCTTTCTAGCACCTGTCAGTTTCTGCCTTTATCGTTTTTGCTTTGTATGGATGACGGCTCTATATTACGCTGTTTTTTTGGTCTTACCATTAGGCTTCTGGCAGGCTTTCTGATGGTGCTCCTTTTTAGGGCCTTCACCTTCTTCAAGAGCCTTATGCTACCTAGGACAGCACCTTGACTCCACATATGCCAACCGTAGACTACTTCTTGGGATGCACGTGGCGCACACAAGTAGTTTGCTGGACCGCGGCAAACTCACAGGGAGAGCAGTCTTGTTTTCCAGGCCGCGTATCCCCTACTCAGCGCCACTTGTAGTGTCCACCCCAGCTCAGGAGCACACAAATGAACACGCCACACACGGAGCTCTGTAATGTGCATCTTTATTCTTCGGCAGGCAACCATTAACTGAATGCACTATGTCGTAAACTGTATTGACCACACCCAGACACCTCCCAACCTATTACATAACTTTGTGAGGAGTCCGGCAAGGACCACAAGGGTCTTACTTCACATGATCACACAACACTGCATGAGCTGCCAGGTTTGCGTATCGACAAAAACAGCATGAATAATGGCGGAGAGTCTTGCTTTGTCATTTGGTATACCCAACAATCAGGTTGAGAGCGTCCTAGACAAGCGGAAAGTGAATGGCCACATAGGGGGTGACCTGAGTTTGTCACCTAGAACAGCGGCTCCTCTCGTTCTTGCCCCGAAGAGTTAGCTCAGTCACCATCGCAATTACAAGTCCGACTTCAGAGTGTTGTAAGGGCTGTACTGCAAACAGATGAGATGCCTGCTATACAGTCAATTTACGATCTGCTTAATCAAATGATGATGGAACTAAGACCGAATGAAAACATCTCATACTGATATTGCCTCCAAATTGAAGTTAAGTTGGAGATAACAGTTGATGTAAAAATTTCAAATGCATGAAAGATATGAAGATCTAGAAACGTGTGTATTGACCATAAAGGACACTTTGAGCACTTAGCAGAATTTTATCCTCCAGCTACAAAATGAGAGAAGGAAGAGATGACAGAGTTTCTCACTAAACGTGTTTGCAACCATGTACTTAAAGACTCGGAGTCAGACCGCTCTATTGCAAGAGCACACCGATTTCTCTCTGGTAAACAAAAAGAAGGATCTAAGCCGGAAAGTATTGTGGCATATTTTCAGGGTTTCAGGATAAAAGAAACGATTTTTAAAGAGGCAGTTCGACTAAAACTTGTAAGAGCTGATGATTTTTCCTTTAAGACCTTTCCAGGTGTTTTTTAGACCTCTAACCGGTGGAGGGAGTTTAAGCAATTTGGTGAAAAGTGTCACATGCTTGGGGTGAATACACGATTGTAATTCCTGCTAAATTAAACGTTCTGTGGCCTGGAAGCCTCCATATTTTTTCTGGATCCTTCTGAAGCAGAAACTCTTTTGTCTACTATTCAGGGCTTGTGGAAAAGATTATTATAAGATCTGATTTTAGGGATTAGAGCTCCAGGATTACACCGAATAAATAACACAAAGCACGATAGTGCGTAGCTTTTGGGGGCTGGGTGCACTGAAGAAAGAGAGGTTTAAGGGGAGGATATATTTAGGGTGTGGGAAGGGTCAGGGGTCACTGGGGTAGTTGGGCATGAAAAAAGGGTTAGAAGTCAGGTCTCTTGTAGTTTTGATTATGGTTTGATTTCCTCTCTTTTTTCATTACAGATCTACTTTAGAATAGAGCACCGGAGTCAATTACAGTAATATCATGTAAGGTGAATGCGACTAACAAGAAGCAGAAATGCTGCTCAATTTTGAATTGGACGAATATCCTTAGACAGGATGTTTTGTTTTGGCAAGAAACTCATCTGAAAAGTGATAATCCTAAAATGTTCATCCCTAAATGGGAATCTTATGCTCTGTTTTCCAGTGCAATGCATAGGTGGGTGATATTTTTTTTTAAAAACATACAGTGAATTAGCAATTGATTTTTACTTCATGCAGATCCTTTGGACGATAAGTATGGGCTTCAGTTACCACTGATGAAAAGCATTTGAATTTCAAAGTTATTATGAGCCAACTGACAATCGACCTCATCACTACAGGAAATTCATGAGATGGCTAGGAACTGTGAGAAACCTATAATTATGGGAGGGGGTTTTAATTTTATACAGATTCCTGAATTAAATGCTTCGAATAGGGCTAAAAGCCAGACTAAGCCAAGGAAAGCGGCTATTATTGCATTTCTTACGTTTGATAATGGTTAAGTAGATCCTTGGAGAAAAGAGTTCCTGATTTCTAAGGATTAGAGCTGTTTACCTGAAGGGCTGAATTCAGTTTTAGGTTAGAATTGCTTTTTGGTATCACAGGAATTTTTCAACAGCGGAAAACAGCTTTTCCGATCATGCACTTTTGTCTCTAGAGTTTAATGTCAATTTTAGTCCCCCTTTAAAAAGTAAGGGGCATATTCACAAGGAGCTATCGCTGATTTAATGTCACTTTATCGCAGCCAAAGTCGTGATAAATATACCTCCCCATTTACAAGCTTGTGTTAACAGCCCCCAGCACCAGTTTACCCGTGACAGCAGCCGCAAAAAACATCGCCACAGAGGACCCCCACAACTATAGCTAATGAGATGCTGAGTAGGCGTTCCCGTGCCAAAAGCCGCGACAACACCACACCACAACTTTCTCAACGACCTGCCAGATCGGCTGTAAGAACACAAAACCGGTGATAAGGCGCGTTAGCAGCAGGACTTTTACACCTGCTCTGACATGGTTTTAAGTCGGACGGCAGCCTGCACCACAAAAGGGAGCCCAGCCCAGGGCTACATCGGAAGTGCAACAGATGCCATGGAGCCACTCATCATGCAGCCCGGACACCCAAGAGGGCCACAACACCCACCCCCACCACCCCCCGGACCACCCCTCCCTGGCACCACCCCCTGGCACCACAAAGACATGCCACATCAGCTACAACTAAACTAGTACAAAATAATCCGCTTGATGTCGCACAATCACAACTGGTGACATGCATGTGTCGTCACAGAAATGAGCATCACACATTCACTTTCGAAGCAACAAATGAAACTTTATTAAAATGAACACTGAAATCAAATGAAGACACATGGCGAGTCCCCTCGGGACACTCCGTAGGTCACAGCCTGCAAGCCAAAAAACATGATGAGAAGGTGTGTCCTGTGCACATCAAAGGACGGAGAGAGAGCGAAGGAGAGAGAGAGATGAAGAGAGGGAGAGACAGAGAGAGAAGAAGAGAGGGAGAGACAGAGAGAGAAGTAGAGAGAGAGAGGCAGAGAGAGAAGAAGAGAGGGAGAGAGAGAGAAGAAGAGAGGGAGAGAGAGAGAGAAGAAGAGAGGGAGAGAGAGAGAGAGAAGAAGAGAGGGAAAGAGAGAAGAAAAGAGGGAGAGACAGAGAGAGAGTGTTGCACCTGCGCACCCAGGCCACACTGCTCACCTGCTGCCACCGGTGTGTCCCCAACCACGTGCCGGTATGTATAGCAGTACACCAGGTCACACATCTGAGTCAGAGCCGTCATCTGAAACAGAGTCCAGATACATGACTGGCACAGTACACATACTTGCACAAGATAACATCGCCTGCCCACCCATGCACACTCAGGCAGAGGCACCCCGAAGCCTCCTGTCGCCCATCAGAGCATGCCTGCCCATGCAAACCCAGGCCTCACTGCTCACCTTCTGCCACCGGCGTGTAGACAGGAAGTCCAATCACGTGCCGCTGCAAGCCACAAGCCCGGGGCCCAAGGACATGGCACCCTCCACTCCATGCAGCCACGCTCAGCAGGCCACCAGGTCTCACGTTTGGTGCTGGGTCTTGATTACTCCATGGCATAGGACATACCAGTGCACCCGGCAACACCGCAGGCTGCACACCCGCTCAGTTCTGATTTGTTCAGCATTACGTAAATCAATTGTGTGTCTTTTGCACACCCAATCAGTCCAATGGGTGCCACTAACTCTGTGAACCCGGAAGCGACGCCACATGGCGGTTGGCCCGTGCTGCCCGCTGGATTTGGCCTACACTGTGGTCCAGCAGGGCACACGAAATCTGAGTTGTCCGGACCACCGAGAAGGGGCATCATCGCATGCTGCACACCCGCTCAGCAGATTAAGGTGCCACAGACTCAGTGCACCTGTTGGACAGGCCACATGAAGGGCTCGCTCCCTCCCCGCATGACAGGGCCCAAGCCCCGGCCCTCCAGGTGTTACCCACAGAAACAACCCACACCCCGTCTCCCGACGGAACTCCTGCCCCCGGACATCTATGTATCATGGGGCCGAACCACTACCGGCTCCCCCGGCCGGACCAGCCGCCATCTTGGACACTGCACCACGAGGCCGCGTGGCCTCAGCTCGACCCTAACCCTGGGCCTGGCCAGGCCCCGACATCCCGGCACCACCATCCACCCAGGAGGTGAACGGACCACTTGGCAGGTCGATGGGAGAAAGAAGTGTCGATGGCTCTCCCCCGCCAGGTGCCGATCGCCCTCCAGCTCCCCCGGGCGCTGGCTCCACCCCCCTGCTGGGTGTCTGGACTCCCTCATCCCGGACCTCCCGACCTCCAAGTGCGAGGGTCCGGACATCAAAGGGCGCCAGACCTATAACTAGGGCAGCTCCAGAGCAGGAAGGCAGTTGTATCCTGGAGTCGAGAGACACCGAGAAGAACTCATCCTTGACGGACTACCGGCGCTGCCGTAGCCCTGCCTTGTGAACTATCGTCCTGCCTGCTGGCGCTGCCGCGGCCTTCTGCATCCTCCATCCTCGTCGGACCTGCTGGCGCTGCCGCGGACCGTTGTAACTACTACCTTTGTCGGGACCTGCTGGCGCTGCCGCGGACCGTTGTAACCACCACCTTCATCGGGACCTGCTGGCGCTGCCGCGGACCGTGTAACGACCACCTTCATCGGGACCTGCTGGCGCTGCCGCGGACCGTGTAACAACCACCTTCACCGGGACCTGCTGGCGCTGCCGCGGCCCGTCCAAGCTAGAACACCGAGCTCGAGGATTGTGAGCTATCCATCATCGCATCTACCAGATTGGTAACCAGACTGTCCCGCTACCCCCTTTCCCAAACCAAGAGACTAGAATCGAGGGGACCCCTGAGTCCAGACCTCCTTGTACCATTCCATCGTACCTTAAGAAATCACTTATAAAGAACGTTAAACCCTATCCTTGTGTGGTGTACATCTGTGGGGGGGAAGTTACTAGTCTGTACGATTGCTGGAGACGGCTCTCCCCGGAGACCTCTCCCCTTGTCCTCGGCTGACCCTCCCGGCCCGTCTAACATTGGTGGCCAGCGGCGCGATCCGAATCAACGCGTAATCGTACAGAGAGTAGCTCACCCCACGACAAAACCACAATGTCGACCAAAGAGAGCGGATCCACCGAGAAATTCCAGATGGAGAAATTGGAAGAGTACAGCCATCGTGAATTGAAACAATTCTGCATGGAACTAGGCATTGCTACCACCGGCCTGAGTACCAAAGACGATTTCAAGCACGCCATTGAGTCGTGGGCAGAAACCGGGGTCGCCAGATCCCCAGACCGAAACATTGCAGCATCAGAGAGGAACGCCACGGCTCCCGAGGAGCGAGGAACGGGCCTCTCGCAGGAAGAGATCCAAGAAAGAGAAAAAAACAGACTACATGAGTTAGAAATGGCACGGCTCAAAATGGACGGTGAACTAAAATTAGCCGAGCAAAAACTGAACCTAGAACATCTGCGGCTCCGAGAAGAACGGGAAGAAAAACAGAGGCAGAGAGAGCTCGAAGAAAAGAGATTAGCATACAAACACGAGCGCAAACTGGCAGAAATAGATCTACGGAAGCAGAACAAAGAACCGGAGGTGCCCGAGCGACCGCGCACCCCGGGAGCGACAGAAAAGAAAGTCCACATCCCCAAGGATGTC